>NC_085095.1:2431281-2511281 GCF_963422355.1 Corticium candelabrum
AAAGTCAAGGCTACATGTGGTTGATTCGTACCAGTCTGTGAAGAATGTTTCTCCAATTTTGTCTGGTGGTCCCACCCCTTGGCACTCTATGACATAGACAAGAAACAAAGTGGAAAATATTAGTGAATACATACCGATGTGCTAAAACCGAGTTAGTAAGATTGGAATACGAGACACTTAGCAGCAGATCGACAGATTAAGAGCAAACACAACAAAATAAAAATGAATACAAACAAGATTGAGATGACAGTACACAAACAAGTACAGTCTGCGTCAAAACTATTGACACATTTCCAGTTTACTTGTACTATTCTTGCAAAATTTTCTTGTTTTGCTATTTACTAAGAAACTGTGCCAAATTTTGCTCAAACAGCTGAAAAGCAGTCACAAAAAGCTATTCCGTACTCTGCACATCCACATAGGAAACTCTTCCATCATCAAACGAGTTATGAACGACAATACCACGATATTCTGCTACTATACCACTCCAGTACCAAGAAGCCATCTAAGATCTGCCAACTTTTACGTGTTTCTCGCTCTACTGTTTACTAAACTCTCAAGAGACTGGACACTGGAGAAGGAATTCAATGCAGAGCTTCCTGTGGAAGACCAAAAAACTAGCAAAAAACCATCGAACAGCTTCAATTAGTGAACATGATGACGCAACAAGAAACAACAAATCAGCAAACAAACTTGCCCATCAGCTGGCAGCCCAAGAAGTTGTTGTCAGTTCTTAATTCCACCAGCAGAAGAGAACTTCATGACACAAGTATCGCTACACCATGCTTAAGAAAATTCTGCTGCTAGTGAAGCTAAAAAATGAGACTCTGGCGTTACGGTTTTCTCGATTGGCCAGATAGCTCACCAGATCTTGCATAAATAGAAAACTTCTGGGCAGTAATCAAGCAGTGTGTTGAGCTTCATAGGCTTCAAAACATTCTTGAACTTCAAGACGCAATCCAGGCGGAGTGGCACTTGCTTATGCTTTGTAATCTATTGCCATACATCGAATGCACGTCTAGTCAAATGCACCTCTGTCTAGAGCTATGTTAGCGAGGGAAATGCTATTAAAATATGAAAGAAGAACACAAGCTGCTGATGCGCACTTGTGAGTTTCCAAAAGTCTAGCAAACCTACGAGGATACACAATAATAGTTCTCTTCTATCAAAAAAACCTACATGACCTGAAACGGATGCGTTTCTGCTCACTCTACTACCCATGGCCACGCCTTCAAGTGTAAATGTGTCAACAGTTTTGACGCAGACTGTAACTAACAGTGTGAAAAATAACGGTGAATCATCTAACTTGTCGGACTACCTGATTGGATTACAGACCACAAGGTTCCACCATGGGGTCCAGTCAACAGTGAGACCAGAATCAGACATACAGAAATACCACTTTATCCCGATATGTCAGAAAGTGCTTACACTAATTTAATATCAGCTCCAAGCATTTAGTAGAACTTTGCTAATCCAAACAGCACCGTCCCAAGCCCTATTTGAATTAGAGAAGTTGTTTGTATTACAAAGGTGTGTACAGTAACCTCAAGATCCAGACTTCACCTCGGACGTCCAGACCACCAATGTATTTATGTATGTCTCCATGTGTCATGTTTGTTGTAAACGACACAGCTGCAATGATTACATACTTTACTACTTTGACAATCAGGATTTGAAATAGTCAGATATGTGAATTTACTGAAGATTAGACAACTGCTTCAATGTGGCAACAACCTGAACCAGGCTGCCTTGAAATTCCTATTATGATCCGTGTACATGAGACAGGGCACTAAAGGAAATTTGAATTACCGAGGTTCTACTGTACTGAGAAAATTTCTGGTTTCTTTGCCAACAGAAGAGGCACTCACACTTATGCGTTAGTTGGTCTTCTACAATCAGTGACATGAGAGGTTTTGATGTCTTGTTACAAATACTTGATGCAGTCTAGGGCACATATAGCGGTTCTTCAGTAATACCTCTTATCACCCAACTTCCTAACTTGCAAAATGACATCAAAATCCCAAGGGTTGTGTCTGATCAATATAGTGTGATGTCCAACAAAAATTATGGACTTATTTTCCACACTCAAGTAAACAGATCAACAAATGAACACAAACTAGTAAAAACACTAGAAATAGATTAGATACAACCAAAGCTGCATGCAGAGAGACAGACAGTCAAAACACACAAAAACTATGTACTTGATCTTGTCGATCTTGTTGTACTCCATATTTCCCACCAAACCCAGTTGAGTAGTCTAATAAGGCCAATGATAGATAGTGGTCTAGTGAACACGCTTTCTGTGTTACCTTTCTGAGAAGCATGCTGCTCTACCTTTGCCTGGTAGTCCCAACCTTCAGCACTCTGCGTACGATGAAAACAGTTGCTGGACACCAAATTTCAACTAAGTATATTTCTTGGAATCAAACCTTGTCCTGGCGCTCCTTCTGTACTCCATATTTCCCACCAAACCCAGTTGAGTAGTCTAATAAGACCGATGCTAGATATTGGTCTAGTGAACATGTTTCCTGTGTTACCTTTCTGAGAAGCATGCTGCTCTACCTTTGCCTGGTAGTCCCAACCTTCAGCACTCTGCATACGATGAAAAACAGTTGCTGGACACCAAATGTCAAAACTGTTTCTTGGAATCAAACCTTGTCCTGCCGCTCCTTCTGTACACCATATTTACCACCAAATCCAATGGAGTAATCTACCAACGTACAAACGAAACACTCACACACACACACACACACACACACACACACACACACACACACACACACACACACACTTGACAACCAACAACACACCAAGCCACCGTCAATACCTTTCTGAGAAGCATGTTGCTCCCGTTTCGCCTGATACTCCCAGCCCTCAGCACTCTGCAACAATCAATCCAAAACCTTAATTAATTAAGCAAAAATAACACAACATACACATCAAACTAGCTATAACAAATATCTCTGCAATTAAATTTTTACTAATTGAAGCTGTGTTTACACCGTCGCTTCCACGGCTATGAGCATTCTGAAAACCATGATAGGATGTCACGAAGATCAAATTATGACTTAAGATACTATTTCTGATTTACTCACTCTACTTGTAAAATCCACCTAAAATCGTACCAAGTGACTGTCGTTTCATGTGACTCTAAAGTATGTAAATAGCCTGTAGTCGTCAGAGTACAGTAACAACGGTTACTGCATACTGGGTATAAATATCACTTTGGTTATGCAATGTTAGGTTCGTTTATAAAATGTTGTGAGCCATAAAAACAATTGATTTTGCGTTAGTAGTTGGGACGGGTAAATTCTGTTGTTTATTTCCAACAAGACGTGGCAGTTGCAAACATGAATTACACTGTTCTGATAAGAAACTTTTTCATGAACAATTCATGAGTCTGATTTCCAATTCATCCATTGTCTCTAGTTGCCATGTACTATAGATCACAACTACCACTCTGTGATTAAGCCAAACTAAGGGCATAACACATTCCTGAGCGTGACAGACATAGTCGGCCAGTCAGCCACACATCCACACACACAGTCACAGCCCGGAAGTCTGTTAACCCTTATAAGCACTTGCTAAGTCACATGACTTTTACAAAGTCCCGTTTCTTAAGGCTCACAGCTAATATTAATAGGTCAAACCACATGATTACAAATTCAAACATAAAAGTAAGAAACAGATGGCACACTAATGCCGCCTGACTAGTCGGTCATAATAAATCCATAATTAAGGACACCATGCACACTTTCCAATTCATTAGAAAACATTCATGCAACAGGAAGGCTTCTTTCAATAACAGTCAACTGCACTTACAAAGCTACAGTAGCAACAAATTGCTGCAAGACATGAGTTCAAGCAATCACATCGTTGTCCCACTGATTTTCTTTTGAAAACTACACATGACTAGCTTCATGTGCAATACGTACTTTACCGCTATGCAGCACTACCACATAAGACTCCATAATTAAAAAACATAACTGCTCTATACAGGGACATCGGGAACGTCATTATGATCACAATGAATAATGAGATAATAAACTGAAACAGCTCCCAGTCATCTACATCATAACATGAACTTTGAACTGAAGGTAGGCATAATGATAGACACCATAATGCAAGTCGGCAAATGCTCAGGCATCGAAGTTGTTGTTCTCCTTTGTTTAATAGCTCAAGAGAAGAAAGCATCAAACATAACATTTTTTGTTGCACTGTAAGAAATCAAGTCATTGCAGTTGCAGCCTATCGACTTGACGTGTTGTTTAAATTTGAATTCCAGTATGTTTCTAAAGAGACTTTGAAGATGCTGAACATGCACATCAGAGAGTTGAAACCTGTTCGATTTCATTACGAGTGCAACTGACTCACGCACCGACTGGTAATTCAAAATTGCAGGATGACATGTGTTATCATACGATGCCCATCTTGACCACCAAATCAAAGTCTGAAGTTCACGCTGCCATTAGTGGACACACGCAAAACCATATCAAACGAATGAATTATTATCATAAGTCACATTCTGTAGCCATCACACATTGAATGCTAACACTGATTTCTAGTCATTCTCAACAACAAAGCACCTGTGTAGACTATAAAGGTGACATGTGTCTCAACACGAATCACGCGCATACACACGTGATGAAATTATTGTCCAATGTCTCAATACATCTGCAGTTGCAATGCTGCTAAAAATGTGCTGGTTAAAAGCCATCGTACACACAGCTTCAGTAGCTGTTTCCTTTACACAATGGCAAGCAAGACTGATGACAAAAAAGACTTTTATGGGCACCAACATGCTTAAATAGTAAGCCAACATGTTTGTTGTATTTGTATTTAGTCGTTCTTTGTCTTTCATAAACACCACCTATTGCCTTCTGCATTCAATCTTGGTTTCCATTGTAATCAAAACAGGCTCTTTTAGAACACACTGCAATGCTTTGTTGCCACTGCAAGTTTCTATTTCTTTTGCCTACTCATGAATCATTTTAATAGATTTCCTTCAGCAAACCTTGTTGCACATTCCTGACCGTTCTGTCTGCTGGCAAGTCATCATGGTAAGCTTCAGTCACAACAATGTGCAGTTACTGATTTCTTGCCATAAAGTGTTTCACAGTGGACATAGGCTCTTCATCCTCTACAGTCATCCCCACCAAGACAGAAACCGGAATGTCCAATCAAACCAGCTCATTTGTACTACGATAAATTCAGCTGAAATGACTTGATGATATAAAATGTAAAAAATTTGGTTTTGGGGGCAGCAGAAACCACAAGACTTCTAAATAAAAGTTTGAAGAGACTTTGGCACAAATTTTCAAATAACCTTCATGTAACTATGTATCCACAGGCTTAGATCTGGTAAACTAAATTGATACAGCGCTGCACTGTTTGCCACTGTTTTGACACTGTTTCTCTGTAGACACATAGGAAGTACTCCCTGAATGAAAAGCAGATGTATGCCTAAGTAATTAGACAATGGCAAGTGTTACAAGCCAAGGCATGTGAATGCCTGCAACACTATTGAGTCGCCTTTCATGTTCCTGAAATAGAAACAACCTTTTCCCAGAGACAAAACCTCTAGAAGTCTTGTAGACATGTTGTTCAAGTATTTCACTTCCCACACCTAGTCTTCCACCTTCCTTACACAATTATCAAGTAGAGTAAGCGTCACCTAGAAATCTTAGTCAGAGCTGTAGCCTCGAACTTCCAGACCACAGAGCACACAAACTCTAGTCTGGACCAAAACAACACTAAAATGATTTCGGAAGTAGTTATAAAAATCGATGCTAAATGGTAGTGTAACAGCCTAGGGTTGTTCTACCTAGTTCAATAATGAGATGGAAAGATACCGTGCTTTTGCATTACACAAACATATCTTTTGTAAATGCCATGAGATCTCATGAACAAAGAAAAGACGTCTAAGATATGGACGGCATGAAACGACGATTCTTTGATTCTGCAGCAGAACACTAGCTAGTCTAACCGCTCGACTAGCGAGACTACTGCTCAACTAGTTGTCAAAGGTGATGGTCTAGCGACGCTGCTGTGCATGTCCTCTCATCGCAAGCTTGAAAAGATCGAAGAACTGAAGCTGAAACTAAAACTAAGGCGCATGCCTGCACCAGAGTCTTCATTCACAGCTCTGGGGTGCACTTAGCCGCCCAGGAGAATTTCGCAAACACATGATCAGCATTAGTGCACTTAGCTTAACCAATTACTGCTAAACCAATCACAATTTACCACAAACATTCCGGTTCTAAGATGCTGATTGGCTTACAACGCTATTCCAAATCATTTTAGAACTGTTCTGGTCCAGACTAGAGTTCGTGCACTCCTCGCACTCTCTGGTCTGGAAGTTCGAGGCTAACAGAGCTGGTGTACCCAACTTTGCTTTCAGAACTGCTTGGGATAAAGAGCATAAGACCAGTATCTAACATGTTTAATCTCAAAAGTGAGATGGCCCTCTGGTGGTCTGAAGCTAAAGAGACAACACAATCAAATGTGTCCATCACCAGACACACAATCAACAAACAAAATGAAAGATTGTCTGTCCATCACCAGACACAACATGCATGATCTATACAAGGCAAATGGGTCCATTGTAACACCCCATTTGAATTCTAGCGTATCTGCAGTGCAACTATTGTGTAACAAACCTCCTACATCACACACTCAGAACAAGCTTGAACATTGACTTGTCTAACCATTATTAAACCAACTAAACAATTTATTAATTTTGTCAATTTGTCTGGCCACAACTTTTAGATTATTTTCCATATTAAACACATTTTATGTTACATCACAACACGACTACCACCTTCAGCAATGTCTGTGTCAGATGAGAAGTGTTGTGTCCATGCTACACTCACGATCTCATTTCAATAATTTTTGTCACACAATCTCTAAACTGTATTCGATTGCAACTTTTCCAAAAAAGAAAAGATTAGAAAGGCGAGTTTGGTTGTTTGATTGGGGTACACTCAATCCTACCAGAAAGCTTGCAAAGGCTTTCCATCCTTTCCACCCTAGAGCTTGAAAAAGGTGAAAAGAAAGTTGAAAAACAGCATCATGTAATACAAGTTCCGAAAACCATGAAATTGTACATGAAAATGTAAATTTCGATGCATAAACTGCAGGCCCGAGGAGCCAAAAACGATTCCACAGGTGATGAAGTATATGTGGCCGAGTCCAAAAAGATGTGAACGAGGGCCATATTTGGAGCGATACTGCAATGCATCACTCACCTGCCTTTACAGCATATGTAAACATATATATCAAGGTCATCGAACAGTGGAACTATTAACTGAAGCCTCTTGCATTGCTATGATGCACATCTGCAATACACGTCACTTTTCCTGTTTCAACAACTTGCTGTTCTATTTGCATTGACTTTCAGTTCTTTCTTGTCTTTCTTTCTTTTTCCAGAAAGCACCAATTGAATACGCCCCAACATACACTGTACATTGATGTGATAAAATCTGTTGCTGCTGCTGATGATGTGAAAAGTTCGAGAAACTCTCACAACGACTGGATTCCTGTAACTGCTTTGTCTAAGGTGTTGACTCAATTACATAACCAAGTATACACTGATACAGTCTACCTCATTTCTTATTCATCTGTTTCTCTGTCTATCTGCTCATTATCAGCATTATCAAGCCAGTCAGTCACCATTCCATAGACACAGTCTGTTTCCTAGTTCCATCCGCTCTTACTAGATGCCTTCACACAACACACTACAAACTAACCTTATCTTGTCTCTCTTTCTGGACTCCATATTTCCCTCCGAATCCTTTAGAATAGTCTATCAACAACATTCCAATTCGCCAAAGAATTGATAAATTCACAACGAATGAAATAACCTTTCTGAGATTCATGCTTTTCAACCTTAGCTTGGTAATCGTAGCCAGCAGCAGCCTACACAGTAAGTGACAATGTTAAGACAGCAATACTTTCTTTACATTAATTACAGACAAGAGAGCACACACAAGAACGCAGTCAAAGTCTAACCTAAATGGCATCTTCTAATACTCGCACAACAAAGACAGCTGGACTAAGAGACACACATATAGAAAAACTGAATGACTGACAGACAAACACAAACATACAAACAAAAACAAACAAAGAGACAAAGAGACAGACAGACAGACAGACAGACAGACACAACATAGTTAAAGACACTGAGAGGCTCATCACTGATTACAGTAGACATACCATCAGATACATACATACATACAGACAGACAGACAGACAAACACATAGACAGACATACAAAGGCAAGCGCAGACACACTCATCAAGACTGAAAAATGGACAAACAAACAAGTTTAACAAAAAAGATACACAAACAGATGGACGGACAGACAAATGGACACACATACCAAAATGCAGAAAATCATACAAAACAAATGTGTGTGTGTAATAACTAACCGTACCTTGTCCTGTCTATCTTTCTGTACGCCGTATTTTCCACCAAAGCCTTTAGCCGCGTCAACTTGCGACGTATGCTTCTCTGTCTTCCCCACATAGTCATGTCCCACTGCAGACTACAGTCAACTGCATGGAGCACCAACAAACATGGCCAATTCCAAAAACAAACTGAACCTTGTCCATACGATCCTTCATAACTCCAAACTTCCCTCCATATCCTTCCGAAGCCTTCGGACTGCAGACACAAGACAGAAGAACCAACCATACAGATGAACATCCGGGTCAAAATACAGCACACTTGAGATCTCACCCGGCATCAAATTCGACTAGAAAATGAATCAAAATGAGTTGATAAAATTACAAGAATAATAAAAATATAATAAAATATAGAATATAATAAATATAATATAAAATACAAAAAAATAAAAATATAAAAATATAATACAAATATATTATAAAATATAATATAAAAACAAAAATATAAAAAATATAATACAAATATATTATACAATATATAATAATAATAAAAATAAAATATAATACAAATATATTATAAAATATAATACAAATATATTATAAAATATAATACAAATATAATATAAAATATAATATAAAAATATAAAATATAATAAAAAATATGCTAAAAATATAAAAGTATATCAAATATATAATAAAAAATATTATAAATACAAAAAATAAAAATATATTAAAGTATAAAATATAATAAAATATAATAAATATAAATATATAAAATATAACAAAATATCTTTAAACATAAAATATAATAAAATATAAAATATATAAATATAAATATATAATAAAATATATTATAAAATACAAAAATAAAAATATATAAATTAATATATAATAAATTATATCATAGATTACAAAAAAATATATTAAAATACAAAAAATAAGAATAAAATAGAATAGACCACAGGAATAAAATTGTATAGTTGTTTCACAGGAGTGAGCACACATCAATTTTTAACTGGTGGGTGTGTTTTAAATTATTTTAAAATAATTTTTTATTGATTTAATGCTCTAGAGTTAAATTAAATTTTAAATTTTACATTTTAAACCTTGCTCTAATACGACTTCGCGGTATGCTGGTATGATGGGTGTATGCGTGTACAGCATATTTTGTGCAAGAAAAGTTGATATTAAAAATTGATATTAATAATAAAACTAACGACATGCGCGCAAGGATTCTTGAGCACACAACTCCTGTCAAACAAGCAATTTTATTCTCGTGGCCTAACAGCAACAATTGTGGTTGTAAATGTCGTCTACCTTGTTTCCGGCCTTTGTCGTCGGTGACGACGTTCTTACGCAATTGATCCATGCTGAATGCCGCCTGCTTGCCGGAGCCTTCCACCGTCTTGGCCCCCCATCGCTGTTCCTCCTCTGATACGTCATTCTGAGAAAATTAGAAAGAAAGGAAGAAACATGACAGAAAAAGTGAGGCCCCGTTAACATTTTGCTCACCACAAAGTCGGGATCGGTTTCCCAGTCGTCGTCTCCGCCTGCTGGAACGACTTGAGCGGCTGACTGATGCCCAGCTTGAGCTCGCCACATATTAGAAGCCGGATCGGTAACCACGCATGCGTAGTCTACACACAGCGATCACATGTCTAGACGTCCAGTTTCATGTCGCGTAGCGTGGGCACCGCGTTATCTGCTGTGATCGGACACGCTCTCGTGTCGACCGTGCACTTTGACGTGCTGTAATGCAATACAGGCAGATCTACATAGCTCTTTTCGCTGTCAGGATGCAATAGTTGGAGTGATGACGAATTGCAATCTGATGAACGCCATTAGAACGCCATTCATTAGCTAGCGAGTTAGACGACTAGCAAACGTTTCTGACCAGACGCGCTGCACGAATCGCTGGTTGCTAACCGGCGATTGCTCAGACCGTGGCAGCTTTCTAATTTGCCTGTAAACGTAAACTGCAGCGATCTCCCTCATTGAATCCCACGGGAAAGCAATTAGTAGAGTAACGTGACACATATGGCTGGAACGAGTGTGCAATCGTTAGTGTACTTACTGCAAATTGCTATTATTCTTGCTTACGGTGCTTGTAAACGCATTTGTCAAACTCACAAACAGTGTCACGTGATCGTCCGCGCCCCCGCTTTGCCCCGTTGTGTTGCAGCTTTGTGTGACTTCACACGTTCGGATCAAAGAAACGAGATGCGGTATCACCTAATTCAACGCGACAAGCAATGTTCACACTGACTTCTTAACCTCATGTGTGTACTAACACGTTGGAGCTTTTGTTTACTGGAAAACGCCAGCTGCGACTATTGGCTGTTGCAGCAATCCATGTGATCGAGTTACACGAGGAAGGCTTTGATAGGCTGCCGCCTATCCAAATATAGAAGATCTGCCGTACTACACTCATTAGATGACCCGAGCTTCATTCAATTATCCGTGGTATGTCAGAGGGCGGATCCTAATGAAAGCCACGCCTACGCGATGTTCATTCATTCTACTCGGCGCCTCGTGGAGCTGGTCAGCCGTTCAGCTGCGATCTGCCGGCCCGCACGTCTGTTTTCCTGTCTCCGCTCGCTCGTTGCACGACCGATGGACCGACATTCAGCCAGTCTCTGCTGCATCGAGTTGCCTCCAACGCGGAGGAGCAACCCTCGAGATAGGATGCTGGACGGTCGACGGGTCATGGAAAACTTGCTGGGATCAGAAGACCGAGTCATACCGAACCCCAAGTATATAGAAATGGTGCAGCAGAGTCGAATGACGGAAGGAATGAGACGTCAGGTGGTAGAATGGATGTTGGAGGTGAGCGTTTGTTGATGTCGATTTTGTGGTTGCAAGTGACTGCTACATCCATGCAGTGATGGCATCCGCTGATACATTTCGGATACATTTCCGATCGTGTAGCAAGACGGTTTGCTACATTGGCGTCATGTTATTTCGTCTGATGGGAGGTAGTTCTCGCGGGGTCTTCCCACAGATGGTCGTCGTTCGATTGATCGTGTTGTTTTGTTTCTGTCACACGTGTATGTGCATGTGTGTGTGTGGTTGCAACTGTGGGTGCTGGCTGCCGACTCAAGCGATCGTGTCGTGCGTTGGTTCGCGCGTATTCGCCGTATCGTGTTGCTGGTGGGAAGGTGGATAGAAGTCAGGAATGTTTGATAGTGATCCCGCGAAATCGTTGTCGTCCGGGTAGCTGCAATCCCCTCCTCTCTCTCCCTTGTTGGGCTGTGTGTGCATACTGAGAGCATGTGTTCTGTGTGTTGGATGTAGGTGTGTGAAGAGACTCGGGCTGAAGACATACTACTCCCTCTAGCTGTCAATCTTTTGGACAGAATTCTCAGTCAACAATTTATTGACAGGGATCACTTGCAATTGACTTCAGCAGCTTGTCTCTTCGTCGCCAGCAAAGTCGTTCAGGCAGAGCCTTTGGAGGCAAAGCAGCTATGTATCATGTCAGACAATGCGTTCATGCCCAGTTTTTTGACTGTAAGTGTAAACGTATTTGGTCTGGATCCGTACACCGCTTTGGGGTTGATATTGACTTTGAAACAATTTGGGTATGTTTGGAAGCGAAATTTCCCAGACTTTGAAGGAATGTAATGTAGATCCTATGTTGAGCTCGACTGGTATGATGAGTGTTTGTCATATGGCCACTGTCACCTGATTGGATTACATCCTTTCTGTTTACTGCAACAGAGCTTGCAGTCCTGGTTACCTGCAGACTGTACTGTTAACTAAAGAAATCAAATGGACGGTTGCTGTTATCATAATAACCATGCTGCATTATGGTAATATTGTTAGTTCTGTTTTGGGTATGCAACCCCATGCAAGCCACTTACACAAATCCATAGTTGATAAGCATTGTTGTATTGAGCAGAGAACCCTGAACTATTGCTTCTTGTTTTGTATGTAGTGAACCTGTGTGCTAGTGTGCTAAACTGCTTGTGTTTAGAAAATGGAGCTAATAATCCTCGATCGACTCAAATGGGATCTGACTACTGCGACTCCACTAAACTTCCTCGATCTTATGTATGGGCTTCTTCCAGTCACAGAAGACCAAATAAGAATTGTAAAGAAACACGCAACTGCGTTAGTTACACTCACTTGTTTTGGTAAAGAGATTCATTGTGTGGAGCATATTGCAGTCATGTAATTTCTTGTGTGTTTGTTCCATTTTTGCAGAGTACCGGTTTATTATTTACCCGCCTTCAGTGATTGCAGCTGCTGCAGCTTGCGCTGCTATTCAAGGAATGAATATGCAACTGTCTAATGGTCAAAACCCTGTTGTTGTATTACAAGAAGTCACGCGGACAGATCTGGTATACAAGTGCAGAGTTCACGTAAACATTCCTGTGCAGACGTACTTACGTGATGATTATAATTTCAGGAAATTTTACAAGCGTGCCAGGCTCAAATCGAAGAATCCCTTGCGCGTCATTTATCACTAATGGCGGATGGATCTGGAGAAGCAGACAGATTGAGAGGAAATAATGATAATCTGCCTGAAACAGATACTCCAACAGAAGCTTTGGAATCAGTTTTTTAGTTATAATGACCATTTCAATGCATGCGCGCGGAACTTATCTGGTTGCAGTGATTAAAGCAGAACAGAGCAGAGCAGAGAAGAGGATAATGGGATAGCATTTCAGAAGAGTTCGTGATATACGCAGGTGTAACGTGATCACGTGACATAGATAAATAATATGAAATGCTTTCCGTCAATTTGTTGTCGCAACAAAATAACGGTACTCTTGCAGTGTGAAACGACGACAGAATAATTTCGAACCGTCCCCGGCAACGTATGTTCCCAGAGGGCAATTTGGTGCATCACATGTACACTGAAGCACGTTCTGAGGGTCTTGACATCTAGGGCTGCCATTCTTGATCTCCAACACTTGACCATCTCGACACTGGAGAAGTTCAACCAGCCCTTCGCTAATAGATCTGCACGTCAACTGCCCGTTGTGTGTTGTCAAGTATTCAGTACTTTTACACTCGGGCAACTGCAGATTATGCGGTCGGTACAGACCACTCGAGCAAACACCACATATATGCACATTTTGTGGAACCAAGTTACCTTCAGCAATTGTTGAGATCCGTCCTGTGACGAGTTTTGACCAGTGCCGGTTCCTGCCTTATCAGTTGTATCCTAGCATTGAACACACAATCAACATGATGCGTATGTGGAACTAGGAAGCAGTAATCAAGATAGCATCCCTACCGATTTGCTGTTATTGAGCAGCCGCAAGAGCTCTAGAAGGACGTCTTGGTCTATCATAACTTGGTTACCTTTTCCTGTTTCATAAAAGCAGCTTGTTTGGATAATGTTGGACTTGATTATATGTCAGAAAGGTTCAGTCTCTGAGTCTGGACTATAAATAATGTGAGTACAAGTAAAGTAAGGTAATCTACTCAACCAAGTTGGATCAAGGTTTGATGCAACAAGCCAATTTCATTTCGTAAACCTCTCGACTAATTTGGAACAGACTAGACAATTGACTATAGTAAAGTAATACCACATATTGATGTGCAAAGACTTACATGCAGTTGGGTTACAAACTCATTTTGTCTTTCAAAATTCCTTTAGCTATCGCATCAAAGGTTGGACCTTCCAAGTGTTGGACTCACTGTATATTGCTACCAGACAGCTACATAAGACTTTTCAAAAGCTCGCCTTGACCCTTTATATAATCCAGAAACTCTGACTACCATTCTGTAATTATCACACTTACCTCCCTGAAGATGACACAACATTAGAGTTGACATACACAATTATTAATTAATGGTTCTTACAGCAGTAGACATTGGGCCGGCAGGTCCAGGTGGTCCAGCAGCACCTTGATCTCCCTACCAATTGCCCGATCACAAAACATCACAATTATAATCTTTCAAGTTGTCAAATTCTTATTTCCATTTTGTACCTTGATTCCCTGCTCTCCTCTTTCTCCCTTCAAATAAAGTGAAAGTTAATGACAACTACCTTGTGCTCTACATAGACTCAAGACCGTTCTTCCGTCTTGACCTTTTTGGCCCTATACACGAACGAACACAGCTAGTCTACCAACATGGTGAACAGTCTAGTACATATACACCTTGGCTCCTTTAGAACCCTTGTTGCCCTATATACAACACATGGCATATAATTAATGTACAACACAAGCTTTGTACAAGAGAAAAGAAAAGCCACAAGAAATGATAATTCTGACTCCACAAGTGTGACAGCATATACTAAAGCAGAAGCTTAGGAATGGCATCCAGGTTGAGCGGCAATGCCATTATTAGAGCTCCTCGTTTACTTCCACTTTTTACTCGTTTTCAGATCTATTTTATAAATAGTGACCATAAGCTGCTGATTGGGGGGCATGCCCCCTGGTTCCTACAACTATGTAAAGAGTGTATGATACAGTCGGTGCACAATATGCATTGTTAAGATTTCTGGCTACTTATGCGTATGTACACCTGTAGGTGAAGCAAGTGCAGTAATTTAAAAATGGTATCAATAAATTGCATATATAATATTGTATACATGCAGTGGCAGATTACATACTACATTCAACTAGAATTTCTACCTGTGGACCGGCAGGACCAGTATTTCCTTTCTCTCCCTTTATATCAAACAAAGAGTAACTCAATGTCTGGATTTGAACACAATGTGCCAACAGCTCGTATAGTGATCACCTTTGCACCGTCTACACCAGTTGAACCTGGTTCACCCTGACAGGAATACAGAAAATCATGCCAATCTATGTCACTTCACACTGATATCACGTACTTTCAAACCTCCTGGTCCAGGTAGCCCCATTCCTCCCTGTATACAACACATGCATTCACACTATGTAGACAACAATTATACTAATTCTCTTATGCTCTGCCTTTGTTCCCTGATTTCCTTTGACTCCCTGCCACCAAAATATTGATATTATCAATACGTCAATGCCAAACGACACTTGGTTTTAAGTCAACTGATACCTTCTCACCATTGCCACCACCAGAACCCTGTAGTCCAGGCAATCCAATATCTCCCTACCATACATTGTCAAGTCATCATAAAATGAGTACTTATCACTTTAATGGATGGAGACCTTCAGGCCCTTATCTCCTTTCTCTCCAGAATCACCCTAATACATACATGTATATAAACACACGCTCTCGTCAATGATGCCCATAATGTCTGTACAACACAAATACCGTTCGTCCTTTTGGCCCTGTTGGACCCACGTCACCCTGAAAAGACACACAACACATGATACTCAACAATCGGTCACTATCTAGAGCAAACTTACTTTAGTTCCAAATTGGCCTGCTTCTCCTTGTTTTCCCTGGCCATACAGAAAAAAACATAATTACACACTGTCCAGGTAACTGGGATTACTCGCAACAACACAGGTAGCAACACTTCAAATTATACTTCACAAACACCCCCAATAAATAACTACAAAAAACGTAATTACACATTGTCCAGGTAACTGGGATAACTCACAAGCACGTAGTTAGCAACAAATTCAAGTTACTACTTCACAAACGTGCCCCGATAAATAATTACAAAAACTAGCATAGCAGCTTCCATTTAAGAACAGCAAGTTGAAGACATGCTAGTCAAATGAGGTGTATATCAATCACCACCTGTGTTTACTTCTAACCAGCTTTCACACAATTTACAATTTCTAAACTAAAACAGTTTCAGAACTATTTTTTTTACAATACGACAACAGTTACTGTCTACTCCAAATTTCTTGTGTTTTCCTTTCATCAAACAAGCTAAAAGAAGACCAACCTATCTACAGCAGAGTCGACCACCCCACTGTGACACAACTATGTAACTGAGGATGGTCCCATGTTCATCTCTAGAGTGTCTTGTCTAAGCTTTGCCAAATATTTCAAAGCAAAGGGTACAGTACACCTATACTTACTTGCTGGCTCCTCAATCATCTACATGTGAACATGACAAATGAGAGCCAAATAGTTTATCTACATGGTTTTGCAACCTGGAGGTAGCTACCTAGAGGAGATATGAAGTTGTAGACACCAATCGCTAACCAAGCAGCCTAGCTGCAGATGCATTCTCTCTTTCTATTCCACACTATATTTCATTTTGAAACTTATACTTTAGAAATACTTCCAAAAAAAACAATGCACAACACCAACCCAACTATTAAATAAATTACACTCAAGTAGCTTAATCAGGAAACGGTTGAAGCTGCAAGAAATATAATAAGAGGGAGTGGCTTGCATTCACTGCATACCATACCATCCTCTCACACTCTAAGTAAGAAGTTGTTGGGGGAGGTGTCATCCAAATTAGCTTGAGGGTACGTTCCTTCGATTAATTATTCAAAACATATCTCCTGAAGAGAAGCAACATAGATAAGAAAGGAAGTTAGAAACTAAAGGTCAAAGTCCAACTATGCTGCTAATCAACTAGGATTGCATGCCAAAAATTCATTGCCACAATAAATGTAATGTACAGCATGCTCTTGCAAGCTTCATTCTTCCTTTGGCATCATTGCAATTCAATTCAATAAGTGGGAAAGCTGACGAATCCTGATGCATGAGTTACATTTGACAACCATGCAGTGAAGAGAGAATTCTTTGTGCACACAAATGGAACACCCCGAAGAACTTCAACTTACAGATTGAAACAACCAGAGCTGCAAAGCCAGCTATCGCAACTCAGCTATTGCCAATACAATTAAAAGAGCAACAAGTATTTGCTTCCTGCATGCAAGCTCAATCCTCAAAGTGTGAGAACAGTATCTGTAAGGCATATTCTTTTGTGGCTCTATAGTAACTCTATTTTGTCTGTTACAATGCATACATTACAGCACAAACAAAAAGCAGACAAATGCACTCAGAGTTGAAGGATCATGACCTGAAGCACAAGTGCACTATGCCAACTCCTTGATCAAAGAACAAGACTTCCACAGCAAGATTGGTAACAATAAAGTTAACATGTATTCCATGAATGAAGCACTACCTGTATATCTGTTCACAAATACAAGTAGACCGGCTAATAAACTAGTAATCTGCTCTACATGTTCCAATGTCAGATGTGCATTGACAAAACTCATGGTTCCACAATAAAAATACACAAAATTATATCAGATACACGGACAAGACTCGGTGCTTGAGCACAACGTCAGCATGTTCTCAACTCATCCATCATCATAAGAAATTTACAGGCCAAATTCTTTAATCAATAAAATGTTGGTAGATATGCCCAACTGCTGGTTTAGTCACATATGTAAGAACTAACAATGCAAATAGACAGAAAAGCAATATCTTATTACACAGACAGTATATATCTATCAGTTGCATTCACATAGATCATCTGATGTATATATGTATGCATGCAGTCATTAGAGTCAAGTTAGTACTTGGAGGTCAAGTAAGCCAACATAACACTACAGAAAACAATGCAGTTTCATATACACTAGAAATCCTTCAACACTGATTATCATAGTGTTTACAACACCACCAGACCTTACACACAGAAAGCCAGAAAGACTGATACCATTATATGGACTGCAGCCAGTCTGGAAAAACCTGTGTGTACAATGTAATTAATTTTAATTCCTAAATCATGTTGCACTAGACCTCCAGGTATATTGCCACTGTTGCTGCTGCCTCCATAACATTAGCCAAAGACATTATGATATCACAATACAATATCCTCACTCCACATCACAAGTATTTTCGCTATTGGGGTCAGTGTAGACAGACTGCCAGTAAGGCCAAGCAGCATGTGTGTGCATTAGTGGCTTAAGACCTCAAAATTTCCAAATGTTTCAGTTTATGTAGATTACAGTCAGACCTCCTTATTACACGTGAAACCAATTTACATGGGTCACTATATGTTTAGACCAGATAATCTGACATGGCATTAGTCTGATAGAAACCAGTGAAACAAACGAGGTCGGAATAACGAGGTCTGAATAACGAGGTCTGACTGTACATTTGAGGCATAAGACAAAGAAAGTGTGACATGTTGTATAGATGTACTGACCAAGATACTGTGTTGCGGTGACCACAAGTAATAACTTGTCTGACTTTTGTAATGTCTAGCAATTTCTGTAAATAGTACTGTAGTAAAAATGCACATATTTGTTACTAAAATAGCACTTCTGAGTTCATTATAATTCATTGTTTATCTTTTGGAGTCCAGTTGCCATGATATACTTCACCAGTCGTGACTACAGTGGATGCTTGTTTTTCATTTTTTAGAGTTCTGTTTCAATGTGACTCGTTGTGAAATCACAACCGAACTTTACCATCAATTCACCGCAAGACTTTGTCATAGACAGCCACCTAGGCAGGCTCATAATAACAAAAACCAATGCCCTAACATGGAAGTCTGATTGCTACAGTTTCCCAATGAGAATCTAGCAAAGAATAACAACAGGTCACATAATAACAGCAGTAAGGTGTCATTAGGTTGAAATCCGCACCCGAAAGTCTCCTTTTGACTACCAGGTCTTGTTCTACTTTAATTAATTAATGATTGATTATATAGAAAATAAATCACTAACTGCTCACCTGGTGTGTAAGCTAATCTAATCACTCTTTGGGTAGAGTACAGTAACCAGTTTCATCCTCAAGGCTAATTTCTTCTTCCCACATAATTTGCCATTTAGAGTTCAGTTACAGTAGGTATTAGGTAATTAATGACAATCAACAACCAAATTCCAAACAACTTTTAATAATAGAAAAATGCAGACTGGGACTGTTAAAATGTTAATTATAACTGTTGACTAATAGAGCAATCAAATGTATCAGAAGGTGTAGTGGTCTAAACCAGACTATTGTCTGTCTATTAGTCAAAACAAATGGAAGTGACCATACAGTCTGCCTGGCAACTACTACTAATGAAGCTGTGTTCTACTCGCTTCAGAGCTACGAGAGTATATGTGCATGTGTGTGTGTGTGTGTGTGTGTGTGTGTGTGTGTGTGTGTGTGTGTGTGTGTGTGTGTGTGTTTGTTTGTTTGTGTGTCACTGAGTGTGTGTGTGTGTATGTGTGTGTGTGTGTGTGTGTGTGTGTGTGTGTGTGTGTGTGTGTGTGTGTGTGTGTGTGTGTGTGAGTGTGTGTGTGTGTGTGTGTGTGTGTGTGTGTTTGTGTTTGCATGTGTATTTATTGTGACTAGCAATGTAAATTTTATTAAATTTTTGTCCATCTATTGTCTTTAATTATCATTAATTAATCATTAGCCTGTAAGTGTTGTTAGAATATAATTCTTTGAAAACACAGGGATGCGTCAATGTGATTAAAGATAATTAACTAAATGTCATCAATGTCCCACACTACTTCGAATTCAGCACATGCATATGTGTGCAATTCTTGCTTTCGTTGAGCTGTTGCTATCATCTTCCGTTCCATTAGTATAATTCGTGGTAGCTAGAGATCGATGTACGTCTCGTGCATGCATGGGAAATACTGTGAAGCGACATGTAGTGACCGGATCCAGAAGACAGCAGCGTCAACGTTTCCTACAAATCTTTCTTGCAAGACGACATCGATTGTTCATCATCAGTCCTACTTACACATAGCGTATTGTCCTCTTGAAGATCGTGGATAATGCACATTGTTCATGCGCATACAATGGCTGGTGCATGCATGGTCCCATAGAACCTTCGCTTGGCTTCTTGAAGAACGATGAATTCGCTTGGTTTGCGATTCTTCTGTAAAAAAGTAACAGACGCTTACAACAATTACCTAAACTTTACTCTGCGCTTCTCAGTTTGACGACGGTTAGACCTTACAATGGGTAAATGACATCTCGGCTTTTCTGTCATAATGCGTGGGATTGTTACAACACCATTGTTGGTGTCCCAAAAGGACTGCTGATTGGCTCAACAAACCCCCAGAGTGATTCACGCTGACAAGCTAGTATTACGTCACCTATTTTGCGTCCCAAAACGACTGCTGATTGGCTCGAAAAACTCCCCGAGCATGACACACACACTTACAAACAAACATAGGTACAAACAAACATAGCGACATACCGACAGACAGACCGGAAGTCAATTCAGCTCGTTTAGAGTGAGCTTCTCGCAAAGCAGTCCACCACTCATTATGGTGTCCTTCTTTACGCTCATAGCTTAATTAGAAACAGGGATGCTTGATTATGACAAGTATTGGATCACATGCCACTAGCTGATAGAGGAGCAATAGAAAAACTATAAAAATTAGTACACAAGAAAGCACACAAAACAGGCACGCAAGCAGACAGACAAGCAACCCTGTACAAAACATTATACCAACATACTAAATGTTAAGATTATGGTTGCTATGCATCATTCCAATTTCTTAGAAAACCAGACCTCTCTAAAGCAAATACTCGTGTGCACTAGCTCTCATTGTGAGATTAATAACAGTCAATTGATTTGAAAAAATGTACACAGCATGAACATATGCACTAGCAGTGGCAGTCAAACGTACAATTTGTAACACTCAGGGGCCATGTCCAGTGTTTTTATGTAAAGAAACACAAGTGTAAAACATACAAGTGTGTATATACATACATACATACATACATACATACATACATACATACATACATACATACATACATATATATATATATATACATATATATATATATATATATATATATATATATATATATATATATATATATCAAAATTTGTCTCCATAGGATTGCTTACTCCTCACACCCATGCCTAAACTCAGCTCTGTTATATGGATATATATATATATATATATATATATATATATATATATATATATATATCTTGCTGTACTACTGTACAGTACTGTACTACAGTAATGTACACGTAGATATGCAATCAATATGTTGCAACTTTATGAAAGGCACGACAGCCTTACAAGAGATCAGAGACTTATATGCATGTTTATAGCCACTCAATTGTGCTACTGTGTACCAAACATGTAAAAGGTCACCCAGATTCATTAGCTGTACACCTCTAATTTGGAAAAAGTAAAACTCTGAACCTGCCTCTGTATACGTAGTAAATTCCCACAATGCCTTTGGTATGTTTCGCACCTTAGGTCCTTCTGTTCCATTTATTCCAGCTGGTCCAATGTCACCCTGTAGATTGATTCATTCAGCAATCTTCGTTGTAGTATGCAGTTTAGCATATGCTACAAAGCTGCCCACCTTTTCACCTTTTACTCCGGGAACACCTTGAGCTCCCTAGGAATAACAAATACTGTCTTGCCATATAGACTAATGATATTTGAGTATGTGCACACATGCCTGGACACACACCCACCCACACCCACCCACCCACACCCACCCACCCACCCACACACACACCCACACCCACCCACCCACCCACCCACCCACACACACACACACACACACACACACACACACACACACACACACACCTCCTCTTCCTTCTGTATCGCTTCCATCTAAACAGACACGCTACCCTTTTAGTGGAGACAAATAGCCTTTTCCCCAGACTCTCTTGTGCTAGTCTTGTCTGGTGCCAGCATAAAAATTGTCATATGGGCACCGGAAAAGACAAGCACGAGAGAGTCTGGGGACGAGGCTAGAGACAAAGACAAAGTCAAAAAAAGTCTTCCCGTGCATATCAATGCATTAGTGTACTGAATAGCCTCCTTTGGTCTGGCATTCAATGGCTCCAGTTTGCTGATGTACAGGTTTTTCTCTTTCAGGAATGCATTTGTGTCTCTTCAAATCAATAATGCTTCTGAAACATCTGAGGCAGTCACGGAGACACAGTTTATAAATCAACATTGCCAAAAACAATTGACTAAACTCCAGGCAGGCAGGCAGGCATGGCAATGTTCTCTCTAAGTAAATCTTGATATATTTGCTAAGTCATACCAAGAGCTTCCTGGAATCTTCAGATCAATTAGATCTTTCCTAATTATGTCTTTCCAGCAGTTTCTGGGGCCACCTTGTGGACATTTATCTGATAACCACCCAAAGAAGCACATCTTGAGAATTCGATGGTTGGACATTCAAGCCACACACACACACACACACACACACACACACACACACACACACACACACACACACACACACACACACACACACACACACACACACACACACAAATGTCAAGCCCTCCACGTCATTCGTGAATGACGTCAACCTTCAGGTTAGTTGTGGAGATAGCTCCCCCTGCTTCTAGAGACAGGGCCTCCATGCGCTACGTGGAGGCTTAGGGCCAGCGCTACAATCCACCTGGAGCTTGGCCAGAGTCATCCAGGGGCACTGACTATGGCGCAGCTTTGGGACTGGACACCAAGGCCCACACGTACCCGTCTGCTGCATGATGTTAGGGCCAAGCCAGCGATCATGTCCACCCCAGTCAATGACCAGGTACTCATTTATACTCCTGAGTCAAGAGAAGCAATTGTGTGTAAGTTTCTTGCTTAAGGAAATTATGCTATAGCTTGCCATCACTGTGACTTGAACCTGCAACCCTGCAAGGTACTGCATGTTTTCATTCTCCAAATGCACTCTAACCAATTGAGCTATTGCACCACACACACACACACACACACACACACACACACACACACACACACACACACACACACACACACACACACACACACACACACACACACACACACACACACACACACACACACACACACACACACACACACACACACACACACACACACACACACACACACACACACACACACACACACACACACACACACACACACACACACACACACACACACACACACACACACACACACACACACACACACACACACACACACACACACACACACACACACACACACACACACACACACACACACACACACACACACACACACACACACACACACACACACACACACACACACACACACACACACACACACACACACACACACACACACACACACACACACACACACACACACACACACACACACACACACACACACACACACACACTTCTTCTTCTTCTTCGCTACTCGTTTTCGAGCTCACGACTCCTCTCCAATACGTATATATAAATACAGTCATCTAAGTTAGTCATTTGTCACTAAGAGAGTTGTCTTTTCGTCTTTTGTGGGCACGCTCATGTGACAAGAGACCAATCTGTGAACGACAATCTCTTTGACATTTACTGCAAATATATTCAGTAGCTGTAATTCCTGACAACAGATTGTGACGCAACTGATTCTTCTCTATCATCTTGTTCACTCGCTTTTCCTCAAAACTCTTTAAACCTGAATTTATCTTTCCTTTCCAGACTACACGCTCTGAAGCCAGCACTTCCCAATTATCTTGTCTAATGTCAACCCTTTGCAGGTTATGTCTAACAGTATCTTTGTATCTCAGCTTCTGACCACCAGCTTTTCTTGGAGCATTTGGAAGTTGACCATAAAACACCTGTTTGGGAAATCTTCTGTCATCCATTCTGACGACATGACCGACCCATTTCAGTTGTTGTTTGATCAACATGCATTCAATGCCTGTCAATTCAGCTCTTTTCAGAACCTCAGCATTTGTCACTCTTTCAGTCCAATGAATTCTTAAGATTCGTCGAAGACAACGAAGGTGAAATTTCTCTAGTTCTTGAACGTTTCTTCTGTACAACGGCCAAGACTGCGATCCATACAAAAGTGTTGAGATCACAGCTGCCTTGTACACCTTGAGTTTGGTCTTTACCTGTATACCTCGTTGACTCCACAGTTTTTTCTGTAATGCACCATATGCTTTGCTTGCCTTCTGCAAACGAACTGTAATGTCTCTATCAACTGTGCAATCGTCTGAAATGACGCTACCAAGATAAGAAAAAGAAGACACTTTCTTCAATGCTTCACCATTTATGTAGATGTTTTCAGCAATATTTGTTGTACCAGGAGCTGGCTGAAACATATACTCAGTCTTCTTTACATTTATCTGCAAGCCAAAACTACTAGCAGCGTCTTCAAAAGCATGTACCAATTCCTGCATGTCATTCACAGAGTGTGCCACAAGAGCACAATCATCAGCAAAGAGTAGATCTCTAAGTGTTGTGGTTGTTGTTTTGGATTTGGCCATTAACCTTCGAAGATTATACAGTCGACCATCTATCCGATGTTCAACAAACACACCTTGCTGGTCCACCATACGATTCATTTCTGTCAGCATAGCTGCGAGGAAAAGGGCAAAAAGAGTGGGTGCTAGCACACAGCCCTGTTTTACTCCTGTTTGCACATGAAAAGTTTCTGATTTTTCCCCTTCAGAAACAATTTCTGCTGTCATACCTTCATGCAGCTGCTTGACCAAACTAACAAATTTAGGTGGGCAACCCATCTTCTGTAATACCTTCCAAAGTGCATCACGATTGACAGAATCAAATGCCTTTGTCAGGTCAATAAACACCATGTATAACGGTTTCTGTTGTTCTCTGCTTTTTTCTTGAATTTGTCTTAGAGTAAACACCATATCAGTGGTGCCTCTACCTTGTCGAAAGCCACATTGTGACTCAGGAAGAATCTCCTCTGCAATTGCATCTACCAGCCTATTCAACAGTATTCTTGATATAACTTTTCCAGCAATGGATAGTAATGAGATTCCACGCCAATTACCACAGTCAGTTTTATCGCCCTTCCTTTTGAAGATTGTAACTATGGTGGCATTCTTGATTTCCTGTGGTATTTCTTCTGTGTCCCAAATACAATGAATAACCTTGACAACCTCTTCAAAAAAGACATCGCCTCCTCTCTGATAAAACTCAGCAGCAAGACCGTCAGGACCAGCAGCTTTTCCAAGTTTTAGTGACTTGATGGCACAGTCTATTTCATCATGTGTAGGTATTTCTTCCATGTCTTGATGAAGCGGTTGCTGTGGAAGTGCATCTAAAAATGATGGAGCAATTGTTGTATCCCTATTAAGCAGAGAAGCAAAATGACGTTTCCAGCGATCAAGTATCTCTGTTTTACTTGTTAGTAGTTGACCATCTTCATGACGTAAAGGAGTAGAGCACATATAAGTTGGACCAATGATCTTCTTCAATTCACCATAAAATCGTTTGTCATTATTGTCTGCTAAGTTCTGTAAATGATTTGCTCTAGCTTCCCACCACTGATCACGTAGCTGACGTAATGTACGCTGGGTCTCCCTCTTCAGCTCTTGGAAAACTCTATTCAACTCAATAGAGCGTGGATTTTGTTGCAATTTAGCCAAAGCAGCATGTTTCTTTTCCAAGAGATCTTGAATTTCATCATTATTATTGTCAAACCAGTCTTCTCTCTTATTCTTTTTGAACCCAATGGTTTTGTTTGCTGCAGTTGTTGCAGCAGTCTTGAGTCTATTCCATGAACCTTCAATTTCTTTTGACAACTCAAGTTCCTCTTTGAGTTGATTTTCAAAGCAAGTAACAATATTCGGATCATTTAAACGATTTATGTCAAACTTTCTCATTGAATACTTGGTAAACCGTTTTTTGGAAACAACCCTGAAGTTGACATTTGACTTTAACAAACGATGGTCTGTCCAGCATTCAGCACTTCTAAGAACACGTGTTAGCTGTATATCTTGCACATCTTTCCTTCTAGTAATGATGTGATCAAGTTGATGCCAACGATGTGACCGAGGATGTTTCCACGTCACTTTTAATTTGTCAGGTAATTGAAATTTTGTATTAGTGATGCATAGTTGATGGATAGAACTGAGCTCCAGCAACAGACGACCATTTGCATTTTCTTTCCCAACACCATGACGTCCTATGATTCCTGGCCAAGACTCATAGTCACAACCAACTCTGGCATTAAAATCACCCATGAGAATGAGTTTATCATCTGGTGAAATTTTGACTAGCAAATTATGTAGTTGATCATAAAAGTTGTTCTTTATTGCATCGTCTGATGTTAATGTTGGAGCATAAACACTGACAAATGTCACAAACTTGTCTTTGACTAACGGTAATCTCAAAGTCATCATTCGATCATTAAGTGCAATGGGCAAGTCAGAAAGTTTACTCACAATATGTTTTCTGATGGCAAAACCAACTCCTGACTCACGTTTCACACCCACTGATTTTCCTGACCAGTAAAATCTATACCCGTCATTTCCAATTGTCTCATCAAAACTGCCTTGTTCAGCAAGTCTAGTCTCTGAAAGTGCTGCTACATCTATTCCAAGACGAAGCAGTTCAGTAGCAATTAAAGCTGATCTTCTCTCAGGACATTCAGATGATTCACGATCAATCAGAGACCTCACATTCCAACAACCAATTTTCTTGATGTCAACTGTCATCACCTTGGAAGCCTGTAAACCGCCTTGTAGATTTCTCACCTGAGTAATGACACTTAGCTGTTTTTGATGACAAATAGCGATATGAAAAGGAGAGTTAGACGTTGAATAGATTATAGTGAAGGTCCGGATGTCCAGGCCGTACGCTCACTCTGACGAAAACGATTTCCCACTGATGGACCGGAGAACCGGGACGACCAGTAGACGTCGATTTCGTGGGTTTGAAGGGTAGCCTTCCCTTGTGTGTCCCGCAGCTAGTCCTCCTTCTCGTAGACGTTAGCGAAAGAAATTTAAATATCCTTCGCTCAACGACCACAATGAGCTTAGACTTGCTATTTACTATTGATCTTGCACTGTGAAACCGACTTTCAATCAAGTTTCTCCACAATCAAGGCAAGCAACCACGGAGCCTAGCGAACTCCGGGCGCCGCCATCTCTTATCCGGGAACCACCACACACACACACACACACACACACACACACACACACACACACACACACACACACACACACACACACACACACACACACACACACACACACACACACACACACACACACACACACACACACACACACACACACACACACACACACACACACACACACACACACACACACCTTTAGACCTTGAGAACCATTATCACCGACTTCTCCCTATATCAAGTTATAGCAAGGCATCTCTGTGAGTAAATTTTCTTAGCTGCATTCATAACAAATGACTACTTTGTCTCCTTTGTCACCCTACACCAATTGCATAGACAGAAGACAGACTTGAAGTCGTAAATTGTAGCATTATGTATAACAAGCTCTACCTGACTACCTTTGGATCCTCTATCTGCAGCTACTCCTGGACGACCCTAAAATCAGCAAACAGTTGTGCAGCAAATGTACATGTCTCTTTTATTCCATTATCATCATTCTAACAGGAAGACCAGCTGATCCTTTATTTCCAGAAACGCCAGGAGCTCCAGTTTCACCCTACAAAGAGATTAAAGCTGTGACCATTGCAAGCTAGAGTGCACACAGCTTTGCATACGTACATGCAATGCAACAACAGATGTGTGAACAAAAACAAAATGTTATTGTATTGTGTGTGTGTGTGTGTGTGTGTGTGTGTGTGTGTGTGTGTGTGTGTGTGTGTGTGTGTGTGTGTGTGTGTGTCTAGGTGGCTAGGCCACGTAGCCAGGATGGAACCTCATTGTATTCCAAGGCAACTGCTAGTTTGCAAGTTTGAAGAAAGTAAACGTTCTGTAGGCGGCCATAAGCTGAGATGAGTCAATGCTGTGATGAGAGATTTGAAGAAATGTAAGCTCAACAAAGAATGGCATGCACATTACCCAACATCGTGCTAAGTGGAGATCCATAATGGATGCTGTAGTTAGAGTTGAACGAGGAAGCTGAAGAAATGGAAAAGATGAAAAAAGATAAGAGAAAGGAAAGAAATGAGGGAAAGCAAGTATCAGATCAGACCGACCTACAGTGTTCTCAACCTGGTTGCACTTTTACAGCCCAAAACAAGGCAGGTCTTGTCAATCACCAACGACAGAAACATGGAGCAGCAGCTCAAGAGATCCCCTTTTGTTGTCACTGCCACCAAAACTTTAACAACAAGGTTATAGAAATCATACGAAGTTCTGCAATCAAAATCCAAACAGAGCCCAGAGATTACGTTGGGGGCAATAAACTCCTAAGAAGTGACCTAACAATGTGGCCTGCACCACTTACCCAAGAGAAGGCAGAACATGGATGGATGGATGGATGGATGGATGGATTGTGTGTGTGTGTGTGTGTGTGTGTGTGTGTGTGTGTGTGTGTGTGTGTGTGTGTGTGTGTGTGTGTGTGTGTGTGTGTGTGTAACTTTAGAGGTTCTATAAACACCTTTATTGCTTGCCCAGGAGGACCTGTAAAACCAACTGGACCTTGCTTCCCGAAATCACCCTATAAAGCAATCAACATAGCATATCCAGTCATGTCCTATCCCTTCTAATGACCCACCATTAGTATTTGTTATTTTATTAGTCCAACAACAGCCTAACAAGACGATCCTTACCTTGGATCCCTTCACTCCAGAAACACCCTAAAACAAACCCATATGTGAGATCACCAACCAATGACAAATAAGATTAATTAATAAATAAAATAAATGCCAGCTGTCCTTCCATAAAATACAGAAGAATGACAAATGCACCAAAACCTAGACAAGCTTTCGTTATTCCGTATAATTTCATGCATTGTACCTGCCTTAGATCCTTTCAGACCAGGCACACCAATAGGCCCAATGTCACCCTACAAAACAGAAAATACAATATGATCTAACATTGACCACTGACTTACAGTAAGTAACATGTCACATCTCCACTTTTCATGCATAGAACTGAAACAATAGTCAATCGTAAATAGTCCCACTGTAGACAATATTACAACTTCATTCTCACATCTAACCTTCAATGTAATAAAAAGGCTAAGATAATGATAGAATCAATTGAAATTAACAACAGTCAAGCACATGACATAATTCATGAATACAACTGTAGAGGAATCAAATGTTGTTAATTAAAGAGATAGTTTGAGCCCTTGCTAGTAACTCTGTTTTCAGTCATAGCAACAATATCATCTATTAAAGCCTAAAGCCTGCTTCATATATGACACTGACGCTGACACTGAAATAGTAATGAATCACTCTCCAGCGTCAGTGTCAACATCAAAGATGCTGCCTCCATTAAGGCAATCTCTTTCAAGTTTGACGCTCAGCTGAGTGTCAGCGTCATAATGTGAACCAGACTTATTACGGCACAATGATCAATATCCTTGCCAGTCAACATATAAAATCCTAATGTCTGAAGTTGATCGAAACGTTGCATGTACAATGAGTTTGATTCTATATTCAGTTGTCTGTTATATAAAGTTATCTATTTTTATGTCATTAAGTGGCCAAACAACAGTTAAGGGTATGGATGTCCTGGAACAAAAGATGTGCCACCAACTTAATGCAAAACAACCAAAAATAGATACAGTAATAGTAAGAGACCATATAATGAAAAAGATAAATGGTCTAAAAGTGACAACTTGAAAAACACAATAAGAGTTATATACATACGTACTACGAGTATATCCTTACAACATCACGATTAGTGGCAATTACCACATGTGTATTGACAATTTGTTAACTCTTCTGGATGAAGTTTGTAATGATGGGTCAAGTACTGTTTACTAATTAATATCTATAAATTATAAACACACTACATCCACACTAAACAATCAACCAAAATGTCACATCATTACGCAATACCAAACTGTTGTTCAATGACATTAATGCAAGCATTGTTATACATACACCTACCTTAACTCCTTTCTCTCCTTTTTCACCATCAAATCCGTTGGATCCCTTCACATGAACACAGACTACAATTAATGAGTCAACACACAAACGTTTGTTAATATGACTCCACATTTGTTCCTGGTCTTCCTGACTGGCCAGGATGTCCCTGTCATAATATCCGTTAGTATACTAAACGTAGTTTTCTAAAATCATTCCAATCAAACTAACCATTTGACCCGGAGTGCCGTGTGTGCCATTCCTACCCTAACAATCCACAAAATCAAAATCTTCATTTGCTTAATGACACGTTGAGCATACTCATACTGGAAGTCCATCAGCTCCCTTCTGACCATTCCTCCCTGGTTTACCATTTTGTCCAACGGTTCCCTTAACCAAAAACAACTGCTCAAACTACAGTTCATAACATCATTAGCATATCATGTCTATGTCTGCTTTATAATCTGAATACCAGTGTACTTTAATAATCAAAGTACATTACAGACAAATGCTGTTACAGTCACGATCCTACACAACTAGTGTAGCTTAGTCTAATGTCTCCCCCTGAACAAATTTCTAACCTCAACCTCAAGTGATAGCATTTATAAACACAGAAGTGCACTCCAAAGAAGCAGCCCAAAGCCAGCGTACAGAAAATTTAGTCTATAATATATCATAGTTAATCCATTTAATTGTAGATTTTATATTAGTAGCATTGACAGATAAAAGGTAGATTCATGGCTCTGTGTATCAACAGTGTCACACAATTATTCTCAGTATAGCTTAGTATGTTCCCAAATGTATAGTGTCATGCATATGTACACTGAAAGAGTACAATACAGAGGCAAAGTTACCAACTTTTTGAAACTTGGTGCTTGTGTTCCTTCCATAGCGTAACATATCAAACGTTTGTGCTTGCACAGCTAAACTGCTTGTCTACCATATTATTGTATCTAAAACCATATGCACTACATTGTATCTTTACACTTCTTACTGTCATCCCTTCCTCTCTTACCCCATTTCGCCTCAACATTAGATCACATATTTTGCAAATGTTTCACATAAATGCAACAGGTAGACTGTATGTTTACAAAAGAATATCATGCATACAATAACAATGATTCTGGCCGAAACCAATTGTGCACTCTACAGACAACCTTTTATAAATTGATTTCATGTAAAGTTTTGCCTAAATAGCGACCACTCCTAGCAATTGTTCTGACACAAACCAGTAACTTCTTAGAATCAATTGTAGAAAAAGACAAAATGTTTATTGAGTTGTGTAATAATAAATTATGCAAACAAATCACTCCCTAATCATCAGTCAAATGTGCCACAGCTTTGTACAATTAACAGTTAAACACATCTTTAAATAACATTTGGACAGTCACACCTTAACTGCTAATGCCTTCCAAAAATGGATGCAAATAACTGAGAAAAATAACACTAACTTATATTACTAATAAATACAGCAGCAAAAATGTTATCATATTTATGACTTCTAACCAATCAAACAAACAGTAAGCCGAGTGGAATATAACGGTCGATCATCAGTCATTGACCGACCAACTGGTGTTCATGACTGACCATAATTTTGCTTTGATCGGACATACCTACATGATTGGTTAAGGCATAGTACGCTGATCAAGGGCACGTTGCAACAAACAATTTATTTGATCTTGCCTGCTGCTTCCGTCAGTAGTCTGGACTTTGGTTCGCTGATTCCTTACCATCGGCTCCGTGCAATAGATTTAGCTTGCTCATCTCTTGATCAGTTCATGTCATTACTGTAACCTTCACTTAACTTTTAACTGTTCATATCATTACTCTAACCCGTCGTCATCATGATCAATGCAATAAAACAACAAAAAACAAGCAAAATCTTATGTTTACATTTTGATAGCAATTAAATACAGAAGTGAATACGATGCAACAAATAAAGAAATTGAACTAAATGTTGATGACAATAATTACAAGAAATTTTTGTGAAATCAAACGAGAATGGATACCCAAAATTTGAAACGTCAGGTCAACATATTTTGCTACAGCACGATGTCCAGCCAAAAATTTTGCCTTATATTCCACTCTGGTACTAAGCGTTCATTGTATAATGATTATTATGTATCAATGTAATGTATTTCATTCATACCTTGCAAAGCACAGTTTCCCAAAAAATATTTAATTGAAAGTAAAAACAAATTAATTAAGCCAAAATGTCAAATTTGCTAAGCACACATTTCTACATAAAACAAAAGCATTAATTTGATGATACGGATGCATAAATAGTATTAGTTGTATAGGTCAAAAGCTATTTAAATTGTAATTTGTAACTAATACATTAAATCCTTGTGGACCACGTTCACCCTTATGTCCTTTTGTTCCATTATAACCTGGAAGGCCTGGTAAACCACCTGTCCCCTAATTAGAAAATAGAAGAATAATGGAAGTTCACACTCATCATAACTTATGACTGACATTGACTCCTGGTTTTCCTGGAAGTCCTCGCATTAAGACAAGAGCACTCCCTGGAGGACCAGGCAGTCCCATCGTGCCATCTCTACCAGGTCGACCCTAGACAAATTATACAGTTTGTTATTGTTAATATTTCATCTCTCATATAAAACTAAATGATCTAAATATAGTAGTACACAATAATATAGACATGATTTATTGCTACACACACACACACACACACACACACACACACACACACACACACACACACACACACACACACACACACACACACACACACACACACACACAAGTACACACACACACACACACACACACACACACACACACACACACACACACACACAAACACAAGTACACACACACACACACACACACAAGTACACACACACACACACACACACACACACACACACACACACACACACACACACACACACACAAACACAAGTACACACACACACACACACACACACACACACACACACACACACACACACGCACAAACACACATAGTGGTGGTGGAGTGAGTGGTCGACACGACCAAACTCATTTATGGCTTTGCTTGTGTCTCCGAAGACCAATGCGTGAAGTGCAGGAGCATCCACAAACTTCGCATGTAAAGTTCCGACTCTTAGAGATCGTCTTTCGTTCCTGCCTTTTTTGGTTGGAGTGTTTTCAAACATTGGTCTTCAAAATGATCTAGAGATTTCTTGCAATAAGATCTCCACAGAGATCTGTCTGATGCATAGCTTTCCCAGTTGGATATATCAATATTACAAGATTTCAAATTGGATTTCAATGTGTCTTTAAAGCACAATTTCTGACCACCTGCTGTTCTAGAACCTTCCTTCAGCTGAACACAAAACACTGCCCTTGGGATTCTATTATCCTTCATTCGAACATGATGACCACACCATTGAAGTTGAGCTTGTATTAGTAGAACCTCAATTCCAGGAATGTTGCATTTCTTCAGAACCTCGGTATTGGGTATCATGTCTTGCCATTTTATATTTCTAATTTTGCAAAGACATCGCATGTGAAATTGGTCAAGCTGTTTAATGGGTCTTCTATATAATGTCCAAGTCTGCACACACACACACACACACACACACACACACACACACACACACACACACACACACACACACACACACACACACACACACACAAGCTCAACAAGTGCAAGTTCAATACTAAAGTAAACAACGTTTTACATTGAGACTGTTCAGTAAACTTCAATGTTCAATGTTCAAACTTTAATAGAAGGTAGGACTAAAGAAACAAATTATCTGTATCTATTTTTATCACCACCATAGCAGTGCAGTCAGACACATGCAACCTTTATTACTCAAAACTACACAAGCACAGAATACAGTTAAGTGTGCTACTATAGTACAATGTATGCACATATGTTCATTTATTTGTGTTGAACCGTCACCATGTCACCAAATTTGGGGACAGTCATTGGTCCACTATCAGATCTCCTAAAATACAAAATTCTGAAAAACACTTCTGCTAGACTGATGCTCTGGCAACGCAAGGTTTCCTGTTTCTGTCCCGCTACAGTATACTGTACTGTTGCATACAGTATGCAGCATCTATAGCTAGATAGTAAATCTAATGAGGACACACGGTGCAATCAGCCAGATAGAAGTCGACAGTGTACATTATATGTTATATGCAAAGTGCAGATTTGGACAATCCATGGATTGCCTGTACAAGGGCCATACCCAGGCATTAGGCAGCTGACTTTAGGGGCTTGGCACTGTACAAATCCCAAGCTTTAAAATAGTGAGTGTATATCACGGTATGTAAAAATAGCACAAATTGCCTGTTGTAGAACATAACTTATTATCGGAACAGTTTCATGCATGTTGTGTATGTGGGTCACTTTCAAAGTATAGACATTATTGACTAGCGCCCAGCTTCACAGCGTGCGCTGAACAAATCTGCTCTCTAAGTTCGGGATTCCGAGGCTGCCTCCCCTGAATTATGAAGCTGGGTACGGTCTTGTGTATAAAACATGGATCGCCAATACAAACCATGCATACTGAACCCTAACCCTGACTCTAGCACTAACCCTGCCTCTAACCCTAACCCTGACTCTAACCCCAACCCAGGCAACCCTAACCCTGACTCTCAACTAAACTAAATGGAAAAACTAGACAAGGTTTGTCCATATCCGCGCTTGACACATGATGCATACATACAAACACTGTTATTATTACAGACAGACACTTAACAAGGGCAGATTTAGAGAAAGTTTGGGGTGGTCTGCAGAACCAAAATCAGCGAGGCTCGATCTAGTGACCGTAAAACTAAAGTCCGTTCCAGAATTAAAGTCAGTTGTGGCTTTGGGAGTGGCTTAGGATACCTAACACCCTAAAATATACCAGATGCCCTATTGTTATAGCAATCACTTACGATGTCTCGTTACCGCTGTTGAAATACCGTAATACCTAGATACCTTGCCAGTAAACTATGCAAAACAAGCCGACAGTGCTGTAGAAAGCAATAGAGAGTGATTGATGGTGGCTATACCTAGTGTGTGGCTTACATTCTCAAACTGTTTCTAGTTACTATTTAGGACAGCATACCAATCTAATTACAGTAGGTATGCAATTAGAACAATACATGATTGACAAGACTTTTACCGAAAGCATCACATATCTCTGCTTATCTCTGGTGTAATGCATCCTACAAACGAGAGGCGTCCATAATTGACTAAAGCAAACATAGAGTTTTCCAATGATACCTGTATGACCTCAGTCTGTTCTTATAAAGTTAAGCGTCAGCAGCCCACTTTCGCACAACTGACTTTACTTCTGGAATGGACTTTAAGAATCTATTAAGATTTTACACTGGCAGGTTTATAATCAATAAAAAAACAATAAAAAGTTGGTACTGTATGTAAATTGCATCAATCACATAGACATCTATACAGATCCTACATGGCCATTTCATAAACCAACTAAAGACCTTTTAGAAGTCCTGAATTCACCCTACACTCATGTATCTAGGGTTAGATAGAGTCTGTAAAGCGTCAAAGAGTTCAGGAAGTTCACTCAGAGGCTTTCTTAGTTCTACAGTAATAGATACTTTGTACAGACATGGACATAATTATGATGCACACCCTGAGCATGTGGCTTAGATTAACAAATTACTGGACTTTCGCAGACATTGCAAGTACATGCTGTCCGCAAATAACGCTATTAATTCTCTGAGAGAAACAGAACCGATGACTCGACAGCTAAGTGTCTAAAAGTCTCGAAATACAGATAGGTAAACCTGAACGGAATCTGATGACTCAACCGTTAACTACTAACACGAGTCGTTATAAATAGATGGTGTGCACGTGCAAATCACATGCACTTGTCAAAACTGTCAGTCTGTAGTGTGCACGTGCAAGCTAAATTTAGTAGAACAGTTTATGACTTCTACTACATCAACAGTTCTTGGCTTGTAGCACAAAGTCACGACACATGCATGATCTACAGTGACGGCTGCATTTTTTAGTAAATAAAACAAGTCATAATGGTGAGGTAATGGGTGCCATCCGCATGTCTGAGATTGCAGGTAATGTGTGACCTGTTGAGATACATGACTGCTTCTTGCTGTCAGTTCAACCAGTAAATTCGAAAATTAATAATCAAAATCGTTTTCAAAAGCTTCTAAACAATAAAATGACTTTGTTTATGTCAGAAGACATACTCAAAGATTAATAGAGACTACACGTTTCGGTTTACTTGCATATTGTGAGTCTATTCTCATCTGCTCTTGTGACGTCACATGAACGGTTTGGACATGGTAATGCATGGCAGCGATGGTTAGTCTGGTCATTCTCTTAATCTTTTTGCTGCTACACGTTGCCAAAGCGTCCAATCAGAACAATATAAATACCCAAATAGCATGATTTGATGTAGAATCAGTGTGTGAGCAGGTATATTCATAAATCCGCAATGTACTGCTGATTTCCATGCCTCAGCTGTTATGGGGTGGCTCCATAATTATGCCCATGCTGTAATTGTGAGCGTGGATGAATGTTAAAAACAAATAAATACATGTCTTGCTCGTTCCAATGATGTGATTCCGTTTGTCAGATTTGTTAGAATATTTCACGTGGATATTCAAACATCCGGGCTACTTTGGCGTCAATGGTCACTCTGCCACAAATGTTCTGTTCAATGTTTGGCAACAAAAATCAGTTGGACACCCCTCAATACGTTAGCTACAACAGTGTCCGACAATTTCATTGATATCCATCGACTTTAGTATGGCTCAGGTTTACACAGTTACATACAGAGGTTCCTGGTGAGCCTGGAAGGCCTGGCTGACCTCGAACCCCCGGCTCTCCTGGCAATCCAGGAATTCCAGCGATTCCTGGGGGCCCACGTGGACCCGAAATGATGAGTTGCTACAAAAAGACATGAACACATTAGCTTTGTTGTTTGATGGTCCGTCAAAGAGTACCTGCGAAGAAACGGTAAAAACTACAACAAGAATGCAAGAAGCAAAAAGAAAGACTCCTCGTCTGCTGTCCATCATGCCAGAGCCGCTCTGCATCATGCGATGACCCCGGACACCTAAACAAAGCGCAGCTATAAATCCTTGAATACCCAGACTTTCGGCCGCGACGTCTTCTTTGGATTTTGGACTTTGTCGCAGTCGCGGGCCTTTGCCGCCCCGGTCAATGACCAGTTACTCATTTATACTCCTGAGTAGAAAGAGGCAATTGTGTGAGTTTCTTGCCCAAGGAAATTATGCCATGCCTTTAGGTTGCTACACCGCGTGCGCTACCTGTCACGTGTGTACATGTAGTCCATATGGTTTCACACGTGTGGCAAGGTCCCGGATATATATATATATATATATATATATATATATATATATATATATATATATATATATATATATATATATACTAGTATACATGGCCCGTCCTTCTTACGGGCAAGATACTGTAGTGTAAAGATAGGTCTGTGGACACGTCACGTGCAATCTTTGTGGCGAGGTCCCGGATATGCTGAATGAATTCGAATCTTGCTCTTTGCGCTTGTTTCGATAGAAATCGACACACTCCCCATGTAGCGCTTGCTGCAGAAAACGTGTAGGTTGGATTCGGTGCAAATGTAATCAGAATTTGGAGAGAAACGCAAGCGATAGAAGAGTAAGTTTCGTCGGCAAGAGATATTCGATCGCTCGAAGCTTTGCGAAGGACGGCGATGCATAGGGTCTACACGGGACTGGTGTGGGCGTGTGTTCGAATGAGCTGCAATGTGTAGCGTTTGCGTCGTCGAGAAATTTTACGCGTGGGTCGATCCCTCGAGAGGGGACTCGGTGCATTATTTTTTGTATTTTTTTTACGCAAACCTTTCTTTGTGCGTGCCGAGTGTGCGTGCCGATTTCGGTTGCGAACGGACAAAAGACGTGGCCGCCAAACGCGAACATACATACATACACACACACAGACAGACAATTTGAGCTTTATATATTAGATATATTATATTTTTATAAACTAACCCAAAACCAACTCAACCCCCCCCCCCCCACTCTACAAAAAGTCTAGAACGTCATCAGAGCAATCTACAGACAATCTCTCTAGAATTATCTTTGCATTATACAACCAGAGTTTAATAGAAAGCCGTTGGTGGAAATAGGACGTGGCCTGGCTCATTGTGAGGTTACTGTGAAATGTTGTTCTTCTGCAGATTGATTTTAAAATCTGGAGACTAGACGGCGACCACAAGCCCAGACTTTCAACAACTAGCGGATAAAACACACCTCCATTCTCACTAACAATGTCTTTATATGAGCTGTCTTTCTCTCTTTCTCCAGCTTCTGCCGCAACCCCTGCTTGACAAGCTGCCTTTACCATATATGTTGGTTAAAGAAAATTTCTTACTCTGATGTCAAAGTAAGTCGGTCGCCCTCTCTCAAAATCTGGATGGTATACATCTCCTGGTCTTGCATTCGAGTCACCACAAAGCCGTTGTTCACGATGACAATTGGCATTATCAGATAATAGTGCTTCGAATACTATGTCAGCAAGAGCGTTGTGTCGTCTATTTCTCCAGTTTCCTTCTCCGCAACCCAGTAGATGGTCCCCATAACTGTCTAAAACCTGTCCACAAGAACAACGCTTTGAGCTTGGAGGAGGTGGGAAGAAAGCTATCCCCAACCATTTGCAAACAGCGATTATGAACTCCCTCTGGGGCATGGCAAGGCTGAGATTGGGGTTGGGTATTGCTCTTAGCCATGCTCCAGCGTGAGGAGCAGATATCGTGTCTAGTCGAGCACGATCTCTCAAACTTGCATTCTCTAAGATGGTTGTTGAAAGCTTGGTGTCCAGGAGACGTTGTAGATCACGTTGACTACTCGAGGTAAGATCAATGGTGTCAAGCGAGTCAGGCGCAAGACTTCGAATATGATCCTTAGCAGTAGACTCTCCAGGAAAAACACTAAAGTCAGGCGACGAATAATTACTATTGGGCACTGACTCCTCCAGAAGTGGCGTAGTTGGTAGAAGAGGAGAACATAATGACCGAACGGAGTTACAGCTGCCAATGAATGCAGAAGATGACATTCTCACCGCCTCTCGTAGGCCTAGTCCCCCTTGACGAACAGGCAATGAAGCCTGCAACCAAGACATGTCTGAGGTGGAACATCAAATGATGGCATCAAGATATATATATATATATATATATATATATATATATATATATATATATATATACAAGCTCCAACGCCCGGCTTCGCCCGGGGGGACAACACATGCCAGGTGCTTCTCCTTTCCACTCATAGCGCCGCAGTTGACACACACGTTTGTCATAGAGCCAATACAACACGGAAGTGGAGGAGAGACAGGTCGCATTTATAGGTAGAGATTATAGCAGAAAGTATCCAAATATGCCTTTGATGGTATCCTAGGTGATGTTGGCCATGAATGATTGCAGTGAATAAAAATGTCGCGTATACACTTACAATCGTATAGCACTCCCGGATATTGCGCTGTCCCGTTGAATGAAATAAAGTCACGTGCAGTTAGGCGAATCATCAGAGCAGAAATGGAAGTCTCATGCAGTACTCACCCGGATTATCCGTTCCCCGTATGACAGACAGACAGACAGACAGACACCTCTCCTTCATAGTATACAAGCTCCAATGCCCGGCTTCGCCCAGGGGACAACACCCGGGTAAAAGTTTAATCACACAAATTATTGATTTGCAGACACTGTTTGCTATTAGTGACAGACAGACAGTACAGACAGACACACAAACAGACAGACAGATCGCCTTTGTAGGTAGAGATTATAGCAGAAAGTATCTAAAAATGCGTTTGATGGTTGAAGAGGCAGAGGGGGTGTGGCCAGGTCACGTACAGTTTGTATAGAGAGATCTTTGTAGATTTCCAAACTCTCTGCTCTAGAGTGTTGGTTAGCATCCCTGTGCAAAAAAGGCTCCAATCACAGCACAAACCAATTACACTAACTTATGCCCTTGTCAGCGCAACCTGAGCCAGTCCGTCTGTTCGGAGGCATTGTAAAAACAACGAAAAATGTCGCCTAAACACTTGCAATCGTATAGCACTCCCAGATATTGCGCAGCTAGTAGACTGTAATGTTTTGGCGCAGTAGACTGTAATGTTTTGTCAGTAACCGTTTACTGTCACTAATTAGCCATGGTGTAAGTGCTTTTTACCGTTTAGTAGCGCTAGCAGCCAGACAGAATTCTCATTCATAGTTATATTCCGTTCAATTGCCGTCTCCAAAATCCCGTTGATTGGATTAGCGATTGGTTGAAGCCATTTCGACTTGGACGTTGCTGCCGTTGCGAGGAACAGGTGTATCGAACTTGGCATCTATTCGACACGTGTCCAGTTTCAAAAAATCCCGTTGATTGGATTATTGATCCTGTTGAAGCCATTTCGACAGTCCCGTTGCGGAGAACAGGTGTATCGAACCTGGCATCTATAATTTCGACGTGAATCCCGTAACGTGCAAGTCACGTGCAATACTTACCCGGATAATCCGTTCCCCGTATATAACGAATGCCGACTGTCGTCATTTCGACAGTCCCGCTGAACGTCGTCTGTTCGAAGACGTTGATGGCGTTTCGGGGAACAGGTGCATCAAACACGGCAGCTCTTCGACGGTCGTAGACTGGCAAACGGCTGTGAGCGTATTTTTTCAAGACCCGGATACCTGCAAAAATATCTTTCGTTTGCCAGCGTCGCCCGCGGTAAACGACACGCTCGGCGCGTACCGTCCGACGTCGGGAACGGGCAGTCTAAATTCGGCGGAGATACGACGCGCCGTTCCGGAGATATTCGCGCGCTAGCGGAAGCGAGCTTGATCGGCGGGAAATCGCGTCGTCGTGGGAGAAGTCAGGAAGACGATCACGGTCTCACTTTCGAGATTAATGAATTCGGCGTGCGCGAGCCAAATTCGGCCGAGATTGGACTCGCCGTCTTTGAGAAACGCTTGTACGGACGGACACACAGACAGACAGACAGACAGACGGAAGATCAAAAAGTACGACCAGGAGCTCTTGTCTGGAGGTTTTCGACCAACATTTGTGCCTATAGTCTTCGAACATTTTGGCTGTTGGGGAGAGAAAGCTGAAGACTATTTGAAGAAACTGTCACAGCTATCAAGAGACGAAGACGGAAAGCCAAATGCATCAACCTTCAAGACATACTGGAGATCTGTGTTCTCTGTGTGTCTACAACGATCAAATGCTAGAGTGATTGACAGAAAAATAAAGAAGATTGTTTCAAGAGACAGCAACATAAACATAAATAGTTGTAGGTAGAACCAAGCCCTATTGGCTTGGGTAGTATTTAGTTGCTTTGCTTAGATGGTGTATAATAGTTCAATGTTTGAAAATATATGTATTGACAGACAGACAGACAGACAGACAGACACCTCTTCTTTATATATATATATATATATATATATATATATATATATATATATATATATATATATAGATAGATAGATAGATAGATAGATAGATTTTATTGAATAATTTCTTTCTCTAGCACAAAAGACTAATGAAAACTGCTGTCTATTCTAATGAACGTAAGACTGAACGTCTGTGAAAGCAAGGTCAAGCGAAGAAAAAGCATAAATTAGTCTTTCCAGCTTCCTTATAGATAGATAGATAGATAGATTTTATTGAATAATTTCTTTCTCTAGCACAAAAGACTAATGAAAACTGCTGTCTATTCTAATGAACGTAAGACTGAACGTCTGTGAAAGCAAGGTCAAGCGAAGAAAAAGCATAAATTAGTCTTTCCAGCTTCCTTAGAATAACTTTAGCATTGCCTTTCTGAAGTGCAACGCTAATCCGGCGTCTAGACACTGACATAAAATCCTTTTTGTTGTATTGACCATATTCATCCTTGGAGCGATCCCCTAGGGACTTGAGAAAGTTAATGGCTTCCTTGCCCCATCTCCCAAAATGTTCATGTACCAAGGGGATGACATCTGGACGTTGTCCTCCTGGATGGTGAAATTGCTTGTACTTCTCTTTCTTGTGTTGTTCTCGAACAAGGGAGGCATGGCCAGTCACTTTAGCACTAGAGCTAACCACCTCCTTGTTGTAGGGATGAGCTAGCGAGACATCTATCTCAGCATTGGTCAAGCTACCTGAGTCAAAGGTCACAATATCCGGGCGACCAAGGCTGTCGACATAGAGGTTGCGCACTTCCTTCTTGTGGAGAACATCAGCTGAATTTAGACACCTGCACCAGGCCGAGACAATGAAGTCGTGCTGCCAAATTGGGCCACCGTGACGCTTGCATGTCAAGAGGTGGTATGCACCTTCGTCTACTGTAGCTCCACAATCACAGGTGACTGCCCATTGACCAAATATAGATAGATAGATAGATAGATAGATAGACTCTTGATACTTCGCCTGGGTGCCTGCAATCAAAAATAAAGAACATCAAAAAGACGATTACGGAATCATCAAATAATCGTCATTTGTCACATCTTACCTCCCTGTCTGTACAAGGTCAAGCGGCTCGATTCAAGGACGTGGAAGCTGAGCACTTTGCCTTGTCCCTAAAATCTCTACCCGATGACTTGTTCAAATGGGCAATAAATGGGCTCCAGGACACCCTCCCATCAGCAACCAACTTACAGTTGTGGAAGAAAATTTCGTGCAATCAATGTCCTCTCTGTCACCAACCCCAATCGCTGTGCCACGTGCTAAATGCATGTCCCAGTCTACTTGATCGAGGTTTGTACAAACAGAGACACGACAATACGCTGAGACTATTTGTGGACTTTCTAAAACGTCATCTTAGTCAACAGTTTTCCATAGTAGCCGACCTACCAGAATCAGTATACAATTTTCCTGTCGATATAACCTGTACCTGCCTTCGTCCAGACATTGTTGTTTGGAATGCCGTCCTCAAAAAGGCCTGGATGCTTGAGCTGTCGGTCCCATTCGAAACAGTCGTGGAAGAAACGAAGGCCCGGAAAGAACGCCGCTATGCCCAACTTGTCAAAGATGCTAACCATCAGTATAAGACGGAGCTTTTGCATCTCTTGGTTGGGTCGAGAGGATTGATTTTTCCTGAAACTCGACGAGCAGTCTGCATGTTGTGCAAGCCTCTTCAACGCGACTTGGACGATCTGTTTCAAGCTGTCATTCATTCCACCCTGAAAGACTCTTTTCGATGCTGGTTGGCAAGAAGAGACAACATCTCTTAACTTAAAAGTGTTTTTTTTGTTGTTGTAATTTCTGCTTTTAATCATTTGTGATGTATAGTCTTCGACTGGACCTCTACATAGTACTCCAGAACTCTACTTCTGTTATAGTGCTACCAGTCCTGTAGACGCTTATTGTACTGTATCGTTCGGTATATTACAATAAAGGACCTTCCATAGATAGATAGATAGATATACGGGTATGTTTATGCGTAAATTATCTCCATACATGGCTATGCACTCACGTGCATGATATTTTTCACATTCGCTGTCGCTGTTGGCCTTGTTCGTTGATGTTGCGGACTACGCAATCGTGTGCACGTTCGTTATGGTCAAAAACGAGTGACTACGTCGTAAATGCTCTGCAATAGCCAGTCTCTCTTCATCCCAAACGCTCTTGCTGCGTCATAGCTAACTAGTATCCGCAACGAAAAGAGTAGCTGCTCATACCGAGGTGGGAGTTCACAGATGCGCTCTGCCCGCGTGCCTACCATTGATGGTCACTTCTGTGCTTGTGTTTATTGTTTAGTAGAAGATGAGTGTCAAATCGGTCGGCAGCCGAAACCGCCGGTCGTCGACGACTGTCAGCCATACCTCTCTGCACAATCGGCGTGTTACCTGGGCGGACAACCTCGAGCTGATCAAAGGTGTCAGCGAGAACCGTTTCATTGGCGCTCTTGAAGGGCCGGAACTCGATCACATCAAGTAGAGTGAACATCTGGTGGTCGAGGAGACGAAGCGGATGCCCTTTCTTCTGCGTTTCAAGGTCGTGATGTTTGGTGTAGCATTGGGTCTCTCCGGGAAGTCGTTGATGTGGAAGACGCTCTCGATCAGCGGCGCTATGATGCAGTTTAATAATTCCGTTGAAGAGCATCTCTACCGGGTGGACGCCACGACCGTTTTGAACGAGATCTACTGGTTTGTGGGCATTGTTGTCTTGTTGCTCTGTGCCATGTTCTACACCATGAAGTTGATCAAGTGGCGAGGAGGTGTGTATAGAGAGTTCTTTCATCCTGTAAGGGTAAACTTTTTCTTTGCTCCTTTTGCATCAGCATGTTGTTGCTGCTTGCCACACCCAAACGATGGGCACCGGGTGGGATCACTGTGAGGGGAACTGCTATGGAGGTTATGTTCTTTGTAGCCATGATGCCGTATTTTTTGTTGGATTTATATTTGTATGGAGCATGGATGTATAGTCGAAAGAGAAGTCTTCGATCGGGCAACCCGACGTATACATTGGCAGTAATCGGAAACTTTATTGGGGCAAGCCTGGCTGCTACTGTGGGGCAGTACGATATTGCGTTGGCTTTCTTTTCAATCGGATGTATATATTACTTGCTGGTGTTTATTTCAATCTATCAAGCGATTTCCCGTGATTTATTTCATCATTTAACTATTCCCAATATGACATATAATGAATTTTTGGAAGGAGTAGATAATTGCTACGAAGATGAAATAGCCAGGGAAGAAAATGAGAAAAAACACAGTTCTGACGATCGGGACAGTGTAAGTATCAAAAGTGATGACAGTTGTAATCATCGTAAGCATATATCAACTAGTCATGGTAATGATGCTGAACATCATGGACATAGTGACCAGCAGAGTGATCGTCACGAGCACTTAGATTATCAATCTCACCAGCGGCTTGGAGATTATCACGGGCATTCACGTGCAGACCATCACAGTCACCACTATGGACATGGAGAGCGTTCTAGCCATCATCATGGACATGGAGATCATCATAGTTGTGGACATTCAGACCATCACAGCCATCACCATCATGGACAAGACCATCACGGCCACCATCACCATCATGGATCAGATCGTCATGGCCATCACCGTCATGGGCAAGACCATCACGGCAATCATCACCATCATGGACATCATAGCCATCATCACGGACATGGAGACCACCATAGCCATCATCACGGACATGGAGACCACCATAGCCATCATCACGGACATGGAGACCACCATAACCATCATCACGGACATGGAGACCACCATAGCCATCATCACGGACATGGAGACCACCATAGCCATCATCATGGACATGCAGACCGCCATAGCCATCATCATGGACATGGAGACCACCATAGCCATCATCATGGACATGCAGACCGCCATAGCCATCATCATGGACATGGAGACCACCATAGCCATCATCATGGACATGCAGACCGCCATAGCCATCATCATGGACATGCAGATCACCATACCCATCACCATCATGGACATAGTGATCATCATCGTCATCATCATCATGGACACGGTGATGTTCACTACCATGGCCACCACAGTCATCATCATGGCTCTCATCGCAGGTATCAAGGAAATCGTCGGTATAATCGCTACAAGAAAAACTTATGTCACAGATGTGATGAAAGTGAGTGCTCACACACAGATGGGAAGCTAACTGATAGCAGTGATGAGATTCATGATCCTCTCAGCGATCACCATAACCAGCCATACAAGATAAGACTTAATCGGAGACACCGTCACACAAGCAAAAGTAGTGACCGTTGTTCAGGATGTGATAAAATTCAGAAGTGGCATGATGACGTGAAAGGTTCTACAGCAGATGAGGATTCACCCAAACAAGGTGTGACCGGAGAGACAACACCATTGCCTCAAACAGGTAATCATATTAATAAAGACAATCTTCAAGTAATTACGAAGGAACAGGTCACTGACGATGAGTTTGATCCCATGTCAGCATTCACTGGGAGTCGTGTAGATCTGAGTGTGGGAGATAACGAGGTGTTTGAGGAGGAGCCAGATTTAGGTGGCAAGGCATTGTGTGATTCTCAGACAAACAAGCAGCTGCTCACGGTGTCTTTAGATGAGACAGTATTATCTCAGGCTCTAAGTGTTATTACAGATGGAATAAAATCTGATCAGTCACATGTTCAGTCATCAGATCTGATTGATCCTACGTTTGATAGGATTTCTGGCATTGAGGCAAAAGCATCTGGCAACTCTTTGGGTGTGATAAAAAGTTACAGTCTTGATGAATGCAAGGTTTGTTTGGACTCATTGTGTCTTGTAGACAGTGAACAGGATTCGAGTTGTCGAGAGGTTATGACACGTCGGCATCCACCACTACTAAATGGTCGACAGACAGTTCATGAATTTGATTCAAGCAGCGTCACTCTCGATAACTGCAGTATCTGTAACGTGTCAAAGACAACAACAAGACCACAGTCACTTAAACTTTCATCTACTCCTGAAATTTCATCCAAGAACTACATTGCTTCTTTACTAAACTCTTCATTCCAAGCAAGTGATGCTTTGAAACAGCCTGAATCGCCAACTTGAAGAGGGCGATCACCGATGCGATCACCGACTTGAAAGCCAAGGTCACCAAGAAGAAAGACAAAATCACCACCTCAGAAGTTAGGAGTTTTTACTTTTAATCAACAGCCAGGACAACAATGGTCAGGACAATTGTTGGAATCGTCGATCGTGCAGTTGAGATCACCACCGCAAAAATCAGGGTCATCAATTCTGCCATCTGATTCAACAAAGCGGCACTCGGGATCACCAACCCGGCACTTGGGATCACCAACTCGGCTCTCAGGATCACCAACCCAAATTTTAGTGGTAGCAACTCAGCAGGAACTTCCAGTAACATCACAGTCTCAGCAGTCATCGATAAGAGCATTGCTCGAAAGAAAAGTTAGACCGAAAGTGTTACGAACCCAAGCTGCGATCCTCGATTAATGCTGTTGCTTATTGGTGATGCCACACTTTCACGGAACATGGCAGTAAAGGGTTCCGGGCTTCACACAGAGCAAGCAAATGCAACGAAACCTGGAATGAGTTCAGTACAGAACGGTACTGTAAAGCTAGTTATTCCTGCATCTCCTGTACTCGCTCGCAAGTCATCTGTATCAATGAAAAACAAGCCACCATCTCCAAAAGGTACTCCGTTGAAGCGAGTGCGAACAACTAGTATAAACTCTGATAGCTCGATCAGATTTGGTCAAAAGGACAAGGAACTGAAAGAGAAAGAACAAACCAAGTCTTCTGAGATAAAAGAAGGGAAGGTTAATGACCTGAAACATGCGAACTTGGCACTGCTTTTGTATCCAGACAATGGCAATCGTCCAGCTGATCATGAACACCACACTGGGAAGTTTCCTAATCTTCATCCGTCTATGCATCCTGTTTTGTTTCTCTTTGTGGCTCCACCTGCAGCAGCTGCTGTTGCCTGGTCTGAGATGCATGGTGATGTATTTGATTCTTTGTCAAAGGCTCTTTTCTTCGTTTCGCTCTTCATTTTTTTTTGTCCATTATTCGTCATTTGAGACTCTTTGTGAAAGACACCCCATTCTCTCTTAGCTACTGGGCATACACTTTTCCTATCGCTGCACTAGCTGTTGCTTCCATTGAATATGCCAGCGCTGGCACAGAGCCGATGATTGCTAAATATGTGGCATGGTTGCTGGTAGCTGTAGCGTCAGGGCTGATAGTGGTAGTGGCAGCAATTACAATATATCAGACTGTTGCTGGTGATGGAGTATTTCCAAATGATTATGTTGTTGGAGTTCGCGTGGAAGAATCAATATCAGATATAAGCTCTGTCGTATCAATGTCATCGTCAGAATGTGAATCAGATTCCCCTGGGTCCTGTTTGTCTCAAGGAGGCTCTTCCTTGTTGGAAAGACGAAGAAGAATGCGTCGAAAGATGTCACGAGATGTATACCAAGAACTAGAGATGCCAGTAAACAGCCTTTCTGCTAGCCCATCTCCACTGCCTCATAGAAGAAATGCTGCTGTGACTACAGTTTTCACAGAAACTGGAGTGTAGAGAATTATTGTGTACAGAAATAGTCTGGTTAACACCTCTAATTTTGAGTTTGTGTTTACTGGATGGTATGGTTTACTTTGCCGTTATATGCTAGAACTGGTATTACTAGATGATGAACAACATTGTACAGATTGATTTGATCTGCTGCTAGTCGGGTAACAGTAACTAGCCTGTTATACTTCTGATGTGGTCTATTTTTATACCCAGATCATGGTGTTTTCTAGTTAATTGAGTATATGAATAAACTGATGAGCGAGCTCTTGGAATCAGTAAACCAATGGACTTTGCAGCTGATCAAGCTATGAGTTTCTATTTTGAGAGTGAATCTTAGCTTCAATGTTTCCAATAAACACAACAATCTTCTGCCCATGCCAACCACAAAACAATTTTTTATTGCATCACCCAAGAGGCAAGGGTCACAGCGCATTCTCTACACAAGGACGTACAGTAGCTCCCGGATAAAAAGGCGTTTCCGCACACTCAGCATACACCTAAATAATGTTTAGCAAATCCGGCCCTAGCATAGACGCTAGCATCGAAATCCCAGCAAATTTGCAATTGTCACGTGCCATTCCCATTCATTTACTTTGTGCTAGTTTCACCAAATGATTCTAGTTGTACATGTCGAAACACTAATTTGCGAGAAGTTAGATCGTGAGTGTTGTAATTGTTCTCCGAATAGATATGGCAGAGGCTCGTTTGCTTTACAGCAGCGAAAACAATAATGGCACAGTGTACATACTTTATGTCTACTTGTCTCTCTGCATCACAAGCGTCATCGCTCATCAGCATGCTTTTGTTGACACGAGGTAGAGGCGTGATCACAAGGAAATGGATTGCCGTGCCTAGCTAGTTTCCTATCTAAAAAGCTATGAAGAATTTGTGTCTTAATATTAGCTAAAAATATCGGTTTTGTGTTACGTTAGAAGTTACTGTCATGATCTCGTCGTACTAGCTAATTAGTCCAGACTGGAATAATACGACAAGTAGACACGTATGACATCCAAAACATTTACTCTAGACTCTTCTGAGACCTCATAGAGCGCTTCGGTACATGTAGATGACACTTGGAAGTACTAACAGACCCAACCGCTGTGCTACCCCGTTTGGATGCACGTGACTTTTCGCTACCATGACGACAACGCCATTTTTCCCGCCAATCAAGGCGTGTCATTATACTCGACCAATCGGTGTCGTTGGCACTCCTCCATCCGATGACGCAACAATCACAAACTGCGTAGCAGGCCTGTTGGTGCCTGTCCGTTCTGTCGAGTGCTACATTTCTTCATCTCGCCGCCAATGGACAACCTCAAGGCCTCGTTACTACCGACTCAAGCACGCAAGTGTCTCTTTGGACAACCCGACCACAACGAGACTGATAAATATCTCAACAGTGAACTGGAAAAGATCAACGAACGTCACCGAGAAAGGTGGAACTTCGATTTCGATAGCGAGCAGCCCCTAGAGGGCAACTGGCAGTGGGAAAAAGTCGAGCCAGAAATGACAACCACCGTCCAGACCGCTGAACGTATACAGATGGGAGAAAGCGTGGGGACGGCGAGCGCTGGAGCCTGTGGTGCTAGACCACTTACTCGCGTTGAGAAACGCGCTTCTAGGACACGACAATCGAGGCGAGTCGAGGAGGAGGCGACAGAGACAGAAAGAGACGCTCTGGGCCTTGCGTCTCGTCTGTTGGGAGAAAAGGCGACGTCTGATAGGGAAACGACTGGCACTGCAACAACTGCATCGCCATCCAAGCGGACCGAGACTGCGCACACTGTCGCAGAGAGCTCACTGAGACAGTCGCCGCGCAGGAAAGCCAGGAGAGAGATAGCAGGTTGGGTTTTTGTCGTGCGCGTGCGGTGTTTTCCTTTGTCTTTGGGTTGGTTTCGTCGCGGTGCGTGCCACTGTCGATGTGAGCGCAGATGGCGGATGGATATTTGGTGAGGTAACACTTGCTACACTAACGTCTCCAGTCGTGTCACGACGCTTGGACATGGCTTGCACCATCTGCACGGCGACACGTCGCCTCAAAATAACCGCAACGTTGGCGCGTCGCGAATTAGCACACTCGCCTGGTCACGTGCACCTCACACGTCTCTCACGGTCACGTGATTGTCTTTTTTTCAGATTACTATTCGGTCAGAAAGCGGTATTCCAGCTCTTCGGATATGCCGAAGCAGGACACGTCGTCAAAGAAAAAGGCGAACCAAACGCCAACCAGACAAAGCAAACGACTGTCGGAGAAGAAACGTCGAGACGCAAGGCCCAGGTCGCTGAGCTTCGAATCATGTTCACCAACGAGTTGTTGACGTCGTTTGCAAAGAGTTCCCGCGTGTATAACTTGTTTTATTTGACAGAGATTTTTCGTAGGTGGTTTGAGAGTAGTAAATTAGCTTCTAGCCATTGTGTGGCATACCTTGTGTACTGGCTATGTATTTGACCTTGCTCAAGACAAGTGCTATGTCTAAAGTAGCATGTATGTCACACAGAGCAGTGGATAATTGGAAACCTGTTTCACATAAAATTTGTGTAATGCCACACTTTCAATAGTACTAATTAGGCCGACATTTATTAGGGCGCATGTGGCTTCCGCACTGTTTGTAGACCACCTTTGTCATTACTGTAATACCCTCGACAACTCTACGCAAAGACTGAAATAATAAAACCAGAAGAGAAGTTAATTTTCCGCACACGTTGTGTGTACTCTTCACAACGGCGTGACTGTACGGTGTGGACAAAATCTCACTAAATAAATATAGTAGCCTCAAGCAAGAGGGAAGTATCATCAGCTGTGACGTCCATATCGCTCCTATAACAATTGCACATCAATTAAGTCAGAGAGATAGCCAATCCACAGAATCCTTCTAACCTGAATTGATCCAATTACTCCACTAGCCATGGAAGATAGCTAAACAGACGCAGGGCATGATAAACAAACAAACTAAAAGCTCCATTGACAATCACTGGCACCTTTCCAGTCACTCGAGACATCTCCTTTCTTAGACTGAAGTCATCAGAGCCACTTCTCAATTCTAAACATTTGCATTCATTCTATCATCACTAAATGACAGCAAAGCACAACACAAGGAGACTCACGTTTTTTCTCTCCAAACAGGTCTGAACTAGAGATGGACTGAGAAGCACCAAATCGATCGAGATTCGTGGACTCAACCTATACACACAACTAGTCATATTGAATACAAAGGGTTACTCAACAACACTGACCTCGTTGTCTGGTTTGTCTCGTCCAAAGTATTGGTCTGATGATATACCCTTGGCAGAAGCAAACCGATCAACAGCTGCAGTACTACCTAAACAACAAAAAGTCATTCGTTTACACACACAATTCTCAAAAAACCCGATGACTACAAACTCACTAGATGAATGCATCGCTTGACGACTTGAGGATGACCTAAGTTCAAGTATAGTTAGAGAAACTGATGTAGTTACTTAGAATAATTGTATTGTTGGATTCAGGGACAATTAGTGGGCAGATACTGTTAGTAACTACATCATAAAAATGTAAATGGCGTACACCCACATATGTTCACATGTACACCTACACCTACCCACACAACCACACACGCACTATCTTCCACCACTAAACTACAAGAGTAGTCAACAATGTCTAACTGCATGTAATGCGAAAAATTCCAGCCACAAACACGTCATAGGGGTTCGACACGTTTGTACATACTTTGTGCCTACACTTGTGCTTCTACTGCTCGAATATGATTTCGAACTTTCTTTACTCCTCGAGTCCAAACTATTACAAAATGAGTAAATACAATGACACGACAGTTTCACGTCACTCACTCGTCGTCACCTTTCAAACTTGGACAGTCCCCAATCTCCGTCTTCTTCCTCTCTGCCGAAACTACGTCCTCTAAGCACGACAGCAACATTAGATTCTCAACACAAGAACAACATGGATAATACAACTTCGATGGCTCATCTAGGTACGTCTTGGAGCTCTCCAATCCATAACTAATACAACAACAGTATTACACAATCACAAAGCACACCAACCAGACTAAGTTAAAAACTGTAATTCCCAGTCAAGGTTTGGATACATGTACAACAAAATGCAAACATGTGCAATTGTGTGTGTATATGCATTGGTTATACACATTAGTTGTAGTAACTCCCCCACTTGCGGTTTCTGTGACTCTCTGTTTACGTAAAAGCTAGCAGCATTGCTCGGCATTTGCCCATCAATTTGCGGACACTATTGGATATCAATTACCTAAAATGACTTGAGTGCTCCTACAACTAAACAAACTACAGATGGTTCAGTGTTATCTAGATCCTACCACACACCGGTATGTTGTGGTCACCAGTTTGATGCCACAGGAGTGCTTGTTTTCTATCTTTTTATGCACGAGCCTATTCTTATTCTTAGTTGTTCTTTATGTCAGATCGAGGTCGAACAGAAGAAGAGTTCTAAATTTTTACTCATGCATCAACCACTGAAACTATCATCGTTAGCTTAACTTACTTTTCATTCAGGAAGCACGTCTGGAGAATTCGATTAACAATAAGCCAACTGAAGGAAGTACCATAGTAGACAAACAATTAAATAAGATCTTGTCTTTGTATATATATCAACAACAGACGTTTATACTAACAACAGCGGTAGTGCTTCTCTATCTGCCTCACTAACACAAAACAGATGGAAATACCTACTTTGGATTTAATAAGTGTCTCCACACAAGCATATCCATTTCAATGTACTAGTACAATAGGGTGTCACTTATCCGAACACCAGTTAAACAAACAAAAGGCATCAGTACCATCGACCTGTGCCTCAGACTCACTCCAGTTTTGCTCACGCTAAAGTACAGTTCGTGCCATAATTATTGACACTCTTCCTGTTGTCATACAGTTTTCCAAGAAATGCATAAATTTAGAATATAGCTACAAACGAATGAACCAAATAGTGAGAAACACATGCAACCCAACACCTATTGCTACAAACAGCGAAACAAAACTAAATGCGTGGAGAGGTGTAACGGTACTCAAGATACTTAGCGAGAGCCTCAACTCAACTCTGTATCAATCCATCCTAGACGATCATGAGTGTTTGTTTGAAACTGCAAATGCTCTCTATTCTGGTGGTTGGAGACTGCAACAGGACAACACACCACCTGACAGATCTAGATCTAGAAGAATGAAAGATCAAGTTTCTTGCCAGCAGAAACGTTCATGCTATTGACTGGCCTGTCAACTCATCAGACCTGATTCCAGTAAAAAATTTATGAATTTGGATGAAACACAAAGTAGAGAAGACAGCGACCAAAGAACAAGACAAAACTGGAAGCCGGAATACTAAATGTGTGGGAGGGTCTTAGGCAATTGATATCCAAGACTATTTTATACATTACGATGTATCGCAAACGTTGGAGGTCGTACTAAATAATGACAATGTAAACTTTCGTCGATGGTCTTACTCTTGCAGTTTTAGATATTGTTCTTGAGTACCAGGGAAATCTTGAATTCAACTATCCTACTCTGAAAGCAAGGTAACGTTTGGTAGCGGCTAAAAAATTGGCACCATGTGTCAATAATTATGGCACGAACTGTGTACATACAGTACAAGAACTGAGCCTTGGAGTCCCAAACCATGTGTGTGTGTGTGTGTGTGTGTGTGTGTGAGTGTGTGTGTGTGTGTGTGTGTGTGTGTGTGTGTGTGTGTGTGTGTGTGTGTGTGTCTCACATAGATGTCAGTTATTCCAACTATTCAGAGTCATGAACAGGTCAGATAATGGACGTGTTCGGATAAGTGACATCCTAATGTACCATATTTACTTCCGCATCAAGAAACGTAACCTTCTAACCTAACACTAAAGCATTACCTGTCGAAAAAACCTGTGGATGATGTCATTCCCAGCCGCTTCGATGCTGTACTCCAACTGTGTGCTTTTGTCGGTGCCACTTGGTCTATAGTATCCATAGCGGCCGACGCAGAATGACTAACCGTTCTCACCCCGCTCGCGCCCATTCCCAGCCGCTCCAATTGTGCTGCTTTGTTCGAATCCATGCTCTTCATTGACCGTTCCTTCTTCTCAGTCTCAGCGGCTATACTCGAAAAGCTACAACAGAAATAGACGGTAACACATACATTAAAAACTTTTGCTGTTGGGTTTGCAGTGTGAGGTTGTTGATGTTTTGTGATATGTCTATTACTGTATGTAGCCTGCACATAATGTGGTGGCTTTCACAACACAAATTGAACGAAAACTGCCACAAAAATTGCAGTCTTGTAAAACTTCCGACAATGTGAGTACATTGACTGACAAGAATGAGGTGAAAGTTTGCCTGAAGGACGTAGTTAGTGATTCGTGATTTTCAAATCTGACTGTTTCCATGTGTCTGTTTCCTATTTCGCTTCTGTCTTCATTCTTACGCCAGTTAAACGGTGTAGTCAATTCAGTAGCTTGTGCAGCAGTATGACTACTGCTTACACTGACCAAACTAGTTGCCAACACTAAATGACTGATCAAGCTTGCAGGTATACCAATACAAATAGCCACTTAACTCGTAGCTCATTGTTAAACGGAGCGGGCAGTATTTCATCAATAATGATAACCACATTCTATCTGTCCGTCCATCCGCCTGTCTGTCTGTCCATCTGTTCGTCTGTCAGTCAGTCTGTCTGTCTGTGTGCCTGTCTGTCTGTGTGCCTGTCAGTCAGTCTATCTGTCAGTCTGTATGTCCGTCTATCAGTCTGTCTGTCTGTCCGTCCATCTGTCTGTCTGTCTGTCGATCTGTCTGTTTGTCTGTCCATCTGTCTGTCACTCTGTCAATACATATATTTTCATACATCAGCACTATTACAGTCTAATTGTCCAAACACCAGTCCAAAAGCCCACAATAGGCCACACACCAAAACCCAACTACTCAGTACTTATAATTAACAAATGCTTCATCAACGTTCAGAGAGTTTCTAAACTGTCCTCTTCCTAATTTTCTACTAATCTGTCTGTCAGTCCAACTGTCTGTCAGTCTGTTTGTCTATCCGTCTGTCTGTACCTCTGTTTGTGTGTTAAATTTCTGCAAACATATGAAAGGACAAAAGCAAACGACAATTTTCATTCCTTATTCACGACTTACTGTCTCTCTTCCTTCTTTCTCTGTTCCTCCAATGCTACTCTCTCCTGCTGCTCCTTCTCGGCTTCCGACGCTTTCATTTGCGACTCTTGAAAATTCTTAGATACCTACAAAGAAAATACATCAAGCAACTTGTACGTGCTATATCACCAAAACATAGACATACCTTCTGAGCACCAAGACCCTTCTTCTGTCCAATCTAAAGTCACACATAAAAATTACCTTAAAATGCATAGCAATAACTGTCCTAGATCTAACTCCTTTCTTCTTGCTAGAAGCCGGTACTCTTCTTCCAATGTTTGTCTTTAGACCTGCATATACACGCACACAACTACAGCTGCATAACTTGCTTACGAAATATAAAATTTTAAGACCGGTCATGTCTGCTCCTGACTGTGACAAGGAAGCACCCTCGGCGGGTACCTACATGAAACAAAAGATGAGCCAATACACCACAACAACCATTCGTAAAATGGAACACTATGTACGCTAGACATCACGAATCGTAAAACAGATGAACAAGCTAGAAATGTTGAATTAGTCTTTGTACAACTCTCGACTGAAATTGAACACGTTTGTTTATAAAGTATGAAAAACAAATTGTTACTACTGTACAGTATGTTTGTATTATAACCAGAGCAGCCTAAACAAATGCATTAAGCCATGAACCACCCCTTGCCTGACAATCACATACTGTAAGTCAATCAATAGATATTGTTACGTCAATGCTACATATTATGATTATGCCCACTATTGCAAGCTCCAACTTTGTCAAAAAATACTGCTAGTGACATACTGTGCCTGCAAAGGACAGAACACACAGTTTGCTATCCAATGCAGCTATCTTCCACATGAATCATGTGAAGCCATAAATTCATGACCACACTGCAGGGTGGGTAGGGCACCACTCTAAGTGTCAGCAGTTATCAAAAACACTCAGGTAGGGCTGATTCCACTAGCGCCTAAGCCGGTTTAACAAATGGCTTAATTAAGCTAAACTGGTTTAAAAATTGACCTTTTTCCACCTACACTAAATCAGTTATAAACTTAAACCACTTTCTTAAACCTACTTCAAAGTAGCTTTAGCAAAGTGGTTTAGGTTTAACTGTCACGTTTAAGTTTAACTGTCCTTGGTCATCATCATGCAAATTCCTACTAGCAGATGCTGAATCAGTGACAACCAACAGTTGCCCTGACTCAGCGACAGAGCAGCCGATACTTCAAAATAAGGCGTTCCTAGACGGTTTGTTTTGCACATCCTGAATGTGCACATACCTAGTGGAAACAGTCGCTTTCTTGAACTGGTTTAGATTTAAATAGTCTCGTCCCCAGACTCACATGAGCCTGGCAGTGTCCAGTTCCCGTATGACAGTGTACCCAGACTCAAGTCACAGTCATACAGGAACCAGACACTGCCAGGCTCACGTGAGTCTGGGACAAGGCTAGCTGATCGGTCATTTGCAAAACTACTGCTAATCAAACAAATACAATACAAGAACCTTCTGGTCTCTTAATTAATTGAACAATCAAAGACTCAAAGAGAATAGGCTGTACATCATTCAGATTAGAAAAAAGTACATAATTCTATAACCATGATGGTATCGTTTGGTTTGACTAGCCTCGTACTCAGACTCATGTGAGCTTGGCAGTGTACAGTTCCCGTATTACTCTCTCAACAACGGAGGTTGAAAGTGTAAAAATGAGTCTGGGGACAATGCTAGGCTTGACAAAGTAGGCCGAAATTCAAACTGCAACACAAAATTTGATTTTTGGCTACCCAAAGATTCATGAAGTGATAGCAATAACAATTATTAGATTGTGTTGCTCTCTTGTCTTGTAATCTCCTTTATATTTTGCCTACGGCGTTTGATTGCTAATTTCTAAATAGAGATCAACAACACAATCAGGGCCCACAATGGCCAGGTATAGGACATTGAATCAGGCCACACGGTGTGTCCAACTAAATAGCAAAATGCTCAAACATAGTGTCCGGGTAAAGGAAACCTGAAGCTTGTTTCAATACCATCATGTTCCCTGTTAGCGAGTCTTGACACTTAATAGAATAATTACTACCAGTGATAACAATGAGCGCATGAGCAATTGCCAGACGTTGGTTGTGCAGTACAATTGGTCGTTGGGTCGTCGATCTACAGTGGTATTACTATAACCCTAGCACATGCACACCTCGGGTTAACAATGGGACACATGGCACTCACAACCTTGTAACTATCAACAGCTTTGTCCAGTAATGTTCAGCAATTTGTCCCTATGGCCTGACACTGTGTCTGGCTATATGTAATTTCCTATCAAAGGGACTCACAACTATGCCACTTTCACACCAAACTTTTCACCCAATTTCAAATCAGCTGATTATGTGACATCGTTTCCTATCTGTCACTTAAAATTTGTGTCATGTCAATCAATTTCAGTTTCAGATTGATAGCCTTCTTGCAACAAGTTCTCAACTGATGCATATCACCTGTTTGCGAGTGTGTCAACATATAGAAATCAAACATTCAACTAAGACACAAGCAACAGAAACAAGAGTGAAGAACTAGTTCATTGTGCAATCTCCTCCATTTGGTTAGCTGAGCACAGTGCCAACCAGCTCCGATTGACTTTCAAACAATTACCCATCTATAGGTCTCTTTAAAGCAAACCAACACGCTTTGATTCCATTCAATGCTGGACGGTATAAACCTAAGCAAATCACTTGAACACTGTTCTGAGTGTCTACCTCTTCTTACAATACTGTCAACAGTTACAACAGTTACACCAATTAGTTCCTTTAATTTTGCATCCGTCAACAAGATCTGTACTAGTAGTTGTTCTTTGAATTACCCTCTTGAATGAAGCAGTACAGAAAACAACATTTGACATTTTTTCACTAGAGACTGGTTTACAGTAACTTCTGCAAGCCAAGCGTCAGCCCAGCGTATAACGTAAACGTAGTCAAACACTGAAACTCATTGATTTACAGTAACATGTCTCAGCGCAACCCAGCAACATCTTACCAGTTGCGAGGTGTCTGGTGTTGAAGGCTGTTCTTAGCGCACGTGAAGTAAGTACATGCTGCTGTTACTGTATGCCTTCTTACCAAGAGTCTTCGTCGTCCATGTTAGACAACTGGATTACTTGAGTGAAAGCGCGACAGCCGATTGATAGTTAGAAACAAGACTATTTCCGGTTTACGTTACACTGACGCTCGAATAGAACTCGGGCCAAGTCCAACGTCTTGACGCTGGTCAGAACGCAGTGTTTCGGCAAAAGGTGTTAACGTGTTACAGGACGCTGACGATACGATGGCGATACGCTGGCCTGACGCTCGGCTTGCATAAGTTACTGTAAACCAGCCTTTAGTCCTAAGATGTAAGAGTTGAGATGTACGGTATCTCTTGAACGACAAAAACCTACAATTCCATAACTACATCACAATCACTACATCGATGACACCCTGGATATTGACAATAGCAATACTGCATTACACCCCACTGGTGCAGCCTTAAACCTTTGTACTTTGGTGCAAGTTTACAGTGATAACGGAGTAGCCAAGTAGTAACCATAAACATGCCACCATTCAGCAGTTGAAAAATGCACATATAACAAATTAATTAAAGTTTAAAACTCTCACAGTAAACTCTAATCAATACGTGATGTCACCAGATATTACAGAGACACATACTTTACTATTTGACTTACCTGTGGTTCTGCAGTGTTGTCGTTTTCTAAGCAACAACAGGAAAGCCCAATTCACATCTACACATACATGCACTACCGAGTTGCTCACCCTTACTGTCATCTCCATCAAGCTGAACTGGAGCCACAACTCCTACTGGAGATTCTGGATCAAACTGATCAAAGAAGTCATCTCCAGACTTCGACAAAGACTCAAGTTCATCGTTATGTACAGAGATCAACAGTTGCTAAAACAGAGTACAATATATTACAAAAGCAATACAGAAACAAGACCATATAATAGATGAAAGATTCTGCCTGCTCACTCTTCAGTACGTGACTTGGTCTTGCTTGTTTTTAATGCAAGGCACCTATACTAGTATAATAACTGTATTATATAATTGTGCTAAACGCCATTTTGTCCCGTCCCGCCTGTATGCGGAAGTTGCATCATGTCTGTAGACAGGAAGTAGAACATCTGTACACATGCAGTGCGGCAGGACGGATCGGCACGCCGATGCCGCCAGACTGGTGCGATTTCAACTGGCTCGCGTGTGTGCTCGCACTTGACTTGCTGGGGACTCGACTCAGGTAGGCTTTGTTCCATCGTGGAAATTACATCATGCTATAGACGAGAAGGTGAGTCGGGGCGGGCGGCTTTGATTTCCACTGCCCACCTTGTGCGCCCAACTCGCCGGGTGTAGGCTAGTCTCATCATAAAGTTTCTAATCAATTGATATCGGTACAACCCACTGGCAGCAGAAATAAGTTGATTGCTCCTGTCATTGAGCTTCTCAAAACAGCAGGCCTCATCCCCGCTGATGTTTACAACAGTGAGGGTATGTACATAGTGCAATCTGTTCTACGTTTTGTTCGCAAAATAATAATTTTCCAACCGCCCAAATGTAATTCAGAGTGGCCTGATCTGGTTATTTTTTAGTTTTCCACCGCTGCAATGTCTTGTCATATCTCTCCATCTTCATTGCAATGTCTTTTCATATCTCAATCTCTCCATCTTCATTGCAATGCACCGAAAACAACTTTGTTGCATGCATGCATGCATCCAAGTCCAGCCGACTCTATACATTTTCTTAGACCAAACAGACACAATAGCTGTTTCTTCGGTGATCCAACCAGACATGATTATGAATCTGCTCCCTAAACTTATACACTAACGCACGTACAGGCCAACACCCTACTCACAATACAGTAGACCTTCGCTTATCCGACCCTCGATTATATCTGACCATGTTTGCAAAGCAGAAATGACGTCACAAGCCTGCTTGCAAGCGCAGTGACGGCAACAAAAGATACGGAGGCTTAGTTTGGTGATTGTAGTTTGCATGGAGTACACGTATTACGTCTTTGTGCAATCATTTCATCACCAGCATATAGTACATGTTTCAGAGTTCAGACTATGTACATACTGGGACTCAAAAAGTGGACTGGAACTCCGAGATACGGTTGAGACTCCGACGCTTCAATTATCCGTTCTTTTCATTGATCCGGGGCCCTAGTTCTCTGTGGATTACTCAAAGGAGGTCGAACAATCAAGGTCTACTAATTAATTAAATACATTAAATCACTGGATTGAAATTACCTCTGGATATGGATAGTGACCGCTTGGGATCGGATCAAGATCGAAGTGGACCAAGTGTAGATGCATTAATTATTAATTGGGATCTCATCCGGATCCAGTGTTGTTGAGCTTCAGTTTTGCTCTTAATTAATTCCTGTCCACACTGACAACTGGATCACGATCCGACCACAATGCTGTCCACACTTGCAACTGGATCGTAACTAAATCCAATCCACATGGGGAGGTGGTTATAATCGCAATCGGTTGAATCCAATTGGAAATAGGTAGGCGTTGCCTTCACGTACCCTACGAGTATCCCTGTTCTCACATCTTCGTTCTTGCTCACCTTGCGTCGCTGTATCAATGCTTTCCACAAGCAAAGAACCCACATGTACACATCGGTCATCAGTTACGTGATACTGAACAAGGCAGAGGTATCGTTTTTAAAGAGCAGGGTGGACGCTCGCTAACCAGATCGGATCGAGATCAGCACAATCGCAATCCATTCTGGTCTAGTGTGGACAGGCCTTTAACTAAATTAATCCTCTATACCATTCGGGTACAGTAACCGTTCAACCGCACGGATTACCCATGAAATAATTAGTTAATACACCCCTGACAACAACAAAAAGAGAAAAGAGAAAAAACTCACATCAATTCCGTACTTCCGGTGAGCTCCTTCTGCAAACTGCGCCACTTTTTCTCGATACAAAGCGGCAGCCCGGCTACAAACGTACAAAACCGACTCGCCACTGCTCGTCACACCCCCCTCCCCCACACTCAGCACGCAAACCTCTGATACTTGGTCGACTGATTGGTGGTAGAACAGCCGTGCTGACGAAAAAATGCAGTCTAATTGACACGACAAAATGAGCGACTCAGCAATTCATGCCATACGAAAGTGTACTACACACAGCTTGCGCATTCCCTCCTACTTGCATCGCTCGTAGTTGCAGCCACGTCCACACATCCAGCTGCGTTGACCTGGACAACAAAGCGAATGCGTCACACGTACACGTCACAGTGAGCATGCATCCTATTCCGGGCCCCAGTCATTACCTAACAAAGGATAAGTGCACTCCCAGAGAGCGGTGGACGCCCGAACACTCCATACAGATGAAGATGCCGTAGGTAACGCTGGCCCACGTGGGACTGCTCGATTGACAATCGAAGCAAGCCTGGCGCGACGGAAAATGACGCAGAATATGTGAGCATGTTTGACGGGCGTTTGGATGATGAAGAGAGTGGTACCTTGTTGGTTGGGATGGAGCGTAAACGTCGGAACACTTCGCCAATCTGTTGCTTTGTTGGTTGAGCCATTTGACCTCACAAGATACCCCTAATCCGGGATACTACTTTAGATGCGCATGCTCAAAATTCTAAGAAAACTCCAGATTGGTGAAATTGTACAGTACATTTAGGGTATTTTTACAATTGAAGCAAATGTGTTTACTGTAATCTATTGTGTAGAAATTAAAAATGACTGTGGCAGTCTTGCTACAAATTAAAATTAGTACAATGTATGGAATCCATCAATCTTAGTATTAAATACTTAACGAGTTGATAAGTTTATTCCTACATATTGCAATTACCAAACTTTAGTAAACAGATATGTCCCGTATAATGTCTATATATAATATTTATCAAACGATATTGGTACATGCGCAGCTTGCCCAGTCTCCCGGATTACCAATATCTTTCTCCCAGTGTGACGTCGTCGCACAAGAGAATGGCGAAAGCAGAGGATGGAGGTCCTGCCATCATGGCTAAACTGAGCGGACCTGGTCCCGCAAAGTACTATCTAAAAGGAACATGCGGCTACATGAACCATGATGCGAGTAAGCCTCGCAGTCCTGCATACAAGCTGAGTGCAAGAGTTTGGCCGAGTCTCGCGAAACAGGATGGGCCAGGACCAGCCGCATATTTTGTGCCTCCGAAAGTCATTCGTATGGGTCGCGATGGATACCCTTCTTATTCTTTGTATGGAAGGCACCAGGAGGTGAAGATCTTTTGTACTCCGGCACCCGGTGAGTTACTAGAACACGCGCCCGCGCTGCAGATGCGATGAAAGCTGTTCGTCTCACGGTATTGTTTGCTATGTATGCGTGAGTAGTTCTTGCCTAGAATTTCGTCTAGAAAGTTGGTAAACAAACCGTTGCTTTGGGGTACGCAAGTCCATCTAGTCACTTACTGCGCATGCGTTGTGGCTTCCAGTACTGAAGCCAAATGAACGATTATTACAATTTTTAGTCTGTGTGGTGCATGATCCATTAACTGTTTTGTTGTACTAGATGCTTATGCTCCTGAGCAGTGTCCTCCGACGACGGTGGCCAAGGCTCCTAGCTATTCGTTTGGAATCCGAACTGCTCTCTTTTCAAAGCACCATACTCCTGCGCCAAACACTTATGGGTTGCCTACTATGATTGGCTTCAAGTCTGTGAACAAGACATCTGTGCCTTCCTACTCTTTGACTGGAAGAAGCAAAATAGGAAGCTTTCACCAGGACACAAAGAAGGTGAGGTTGTTGTTGTTGTGTCGTTGTTGTTGTTGTTGTTGTGTGTGTGTGTGTGAAATGAATGCAAATGTGTGTATTTAATAATAAATTAACTGGAGTATTAGATGTCAATGCAAATGGTGTTGCTAACAATTGATGCAATTCAAGTGGTAACTTGTGTAATACATGTCGCTATGCTCCTCCATAATGGGCAAGTGGGGTCTTTACCCCCATCTGGGCGCCCACCAACCCGGCAGGTGAGCCCAGCGGGGTACATGTTTCCATGAAGTCCATACGGCAATCGATGACTAGCCAATTCGATATAGATTGCAGGCATTACGGTGATCGTGAACTCGTGGACAGCACGTCTAGTGGATATCAACGACCACCAGGAAAGCACTGAACTTCATTGTCAACGGACCATTTGCCAGACCACAGAAACTCCTCAACGACTGAAACGAGTCATAGTCTCATGGATAAAGCTAGAGAAACATGATACCATGTCGTGCTCAACCAGATCAGTCTGGTTTGTAAAGTCTATTACAAGTACCGGAAGCAAACCCTGCTTCAGAAGTACTTAGACCATCACGGCTGTCTAGAAAGAAGACATGACTTTACGAAGGATCCGAGTAGATCCCAGAAGCACTGTTTTCTGTAAGTGCTGCAGGTTGTGATGACCTGGAATAATGTCCAGCCACCGTGCAATACCTGCGTGCACTGTGCCCAAAGCTCCCAAGACCACCGGAACCACCAGTGTTCGACAATGCCACATGCGGCTTATCTCCACTCGCAAGTCGCTGTACTTCACCAACTTCTCAGCATGTTTCTTGCCAATGTTGCCATCAGTAGGACAGCTGATATCAATAAGAAGACAAGTGTTTGTCTTCCTATTTCTGAGACAGATGTCTGGACGATTGGCTTTGATCTTCTTAGCAGTGGGGATGGTGGTATCCCACATCATAGTAATGTCATCCGTCTCCACAAGCCTATCAGGATGATGCCGGTACCATCTGCTCTCCACTGGAACCCCAAAATGGCGACAAACATCCCAGTGAATGATGGAAGCCACCTGATTGTGTCGATCAGTGTAGTCCATTGGTGCCAAAGCACTACAGCCTGCCACAATGTGGTCGACTGTTTCCAGGCCTACACTGCACATGCGGCAATTAGGACTGACATCACGATGTAGAATCTTGCGCTCATAGTACCGAGTCCGAAGAGCTTGGTCTTGAGCAGCAACAACCAGTCCCTCAGTTGCAGCAGGAAGCTTCGCTGCCTTTAGCCATCCGTAGGTCTCTTTCATGTCCACAGGCGGTTGCTCAGTGAGATGACGATACTGCCCGTGCATAGGCTTCCCGCTCCAGGACCGCACACGAAGAGAACTGCAACACGTACGGTAATGTCTCGCATCTGTTTCAGGCTCTTGCTCAAAGCCACCTTCAACCCAGATGAATGCATTCCTGTGTAAGTTCTGCGACTTGTCGTCCGAAGCAAGACTCCTCCGCAGCTGTGCAGTAAACCGACAAGCCATGCGCTTGATCGAGTGTGAAGATTTTCCAGAGTCACACTCCCGTATCATCTGCATGAAAGGATCAGAACTGTCAGCAAGGTAACAGTTCAGCCTCACAATACAAGATTGATATGTCGACTCAATCTGTTGTAACCCCCTACCCCCGTCACTGCAAGGAGCGTACAGTCGGTCAATGTCTGCAGCAGGATGGTGGACACCGTGCATAGAGAGGAGCTTTCTGGTCCGTCGATCAAGTTGCTGCAGGTTCGTGCACCCCCAATGAATGACGCCAAAACAGTAAGTGAGAATTGGTAGTGCAAACCCATTGATGGCTAGAATCTAGTTCCGACCATACAACTCAGTCCGGAGAACCACCTTCACTCTGCGCAAGTACTCGTGACGGAGTCTCTCTCGCATCATGCTGTGCTGAGTACCGTTACTCTCATCTACACCCACGTACTTGTAGACTTGACCCGGTTCCAGACAGTTGATGGTGTTTGTTTGTTCTACCGTCACTCCAGAGTTGTGTCCAGATAGCCTGCCGTTGACAAAGTGTGCAACAGCACATTTGTCCAGACCAAACTTCATCTGGATGTCATCAGAGAAGGCACGAACCGTGTGCAACAACCCGTCCAACTGATCAGAGTTTCTGCCATACAGCTTCAGATCATCCATGTAAAGTAGATGACTAATAAACTGACGTTTGGCAGTCTCACCATGCCCAGTGGTCATCCGGTAGCCGTAACTGGTTCTGTTCAGCTCCTTGCTTAGAGGATTGAGAGTCATACAGAAGAGAAGTGGAGAAAGTGAGTCACCTTGGAAAGTACCCCTCCTGATCTGCATAAGCCTTGTCTTGATCGTACTATTCCTGCAAGAAAGCACCATCGATGTCCTCCAACTCTTCATCACACGTGACAAGAACCCGCACAAGACTGGACTGATCTTATGCAGCTGAAGGCATTGGAGCAACCAACTGTGTGGCACGCTGTCATAGGCTTCCTGGTAGTCCACCCAAGCCATGCTCAAGCTCTTGTGCCTGGTCCTACAGTCTTCGGTAAGCAGCTTGTTGATCAACAGCTGATCCTTTGCACCAAAAGATCCCTGTCGACAACCCTTCTGCTCCGGAGCCATGAGGTTTCTCTGATCCAAATGCCCTGTAATCCTCTGCCTGATGACTGAGGTGAGGGTCTTATAGAAGACAGACAGACACGTTATAGGCTGGTAATTTTTGGCCTGGTCAGTCTTGTGATTCTTAGGAATCAGAGTAGTTATTCCTTGAGACAACCAGTCGGGTACAGAGTCTGGATTCTGAACCAGCAGGTTGTAGTTACGAGTCAGATCAGTGTGAAGACACGTGATACGCTTGACCCAGAAACCATAAACCTTGTCTGGACCAGGAGACTTCCAGTTCCCCATCCTTTTGAGACATGATGTGACCTCATTGTCTGAGATAGGTAACCACTGCTGCTCATCTTTCCGGTGCGTCTCGCCATCGGTTTGACGTCTCAGCCAGAAGGCAGACTCATTGTGATGTACCTCAGTTTCTAGGATACCACCCCAATACTGTTCGATCTCAGACTCGGATGGCGGGGAAGTGACCTGGATAGTCTGCTTATCCAGCTCTCTGTAAAACCGTCCAGCATCTCGTTGAAACAAACCATTCTGGCGAAGTCTCTTACGATTCTTCTCCAGCCTCCTGGTCCGCTCGACCTTGGACTTAAGTTCCATTTTCAATCGATTGATGGAGACCTCACAACTCTCCGAACAGGAAATGCCCAACCGATGCCGAAGACGTCGGAGTTCATGTAACATACGAATGCCCGATGAACCCTTTCTAACCTTCAGCAACAGTGAGATTGCACGTCGAAGTGTGAGAATCTCCATATCCAGCTTCGTCTCCATGTCGGTGTTTGAGAATTGGTTGACTTCGTCGTCTTTAAGCCCCGCCTTTTGGACACTAGTGAAGCAGCAGAGTATACCAGGTAACTGATTTCACTCATATCTGGTTCATCCTTCAACGAACTGATGATCGTGTTAAGATCACCAATAAGCTTCAGGGTTCCACTGTTTACAAAGATCCTTGGAAGGCGTTGTCTCTCACAGATAGGAATTTGCCTGACTTTCTGCAACTCAAGAAACTCTCGATGAAGTACAGGGTCCACAGCAGCATCACAATCAAGCAAAAGACCATCCTCCGTTTGGCAGCAGTCTGGACTGAATTGAGATGTAGGAGTTTCCACTGAATTGAGATGTAGGAGTTTCCATCCTTTCTAGCCGAGAAGCTATACTAGGATGTGTAGTCATCAGATCAGAGCTCACAGAGTCACAAGGGGATGGTGATTCCCTGACAGCACTGCACTGAACTGAATCCAAAGTGTCATCTACGGATAGGATATCACCACTATCTCTTGCAGATGAGCAGTCCTTAGAGAGAACAGTGACTGACTGAACAAGGGAGCCATCTTCCAAGTGATTAGCAAACTCATGATCCTCTTGCATCATTGACACGACAGCTTTCCCACCACATGCAGCAGGCGCCATCCTGACTGAAGCCATGCAAGGTGACACATTGTCAAGCAAAGGCGTGACAACTGAGCTATCAGCTGATAGAGCAGAAACCACATCCACGCCGACATCTGCACACCAGGACAAACATCAGTCGTAACAGATAACAAACCTGAAACGGGCTTTCCATCCTGTGCGGTCTTGCGTTTAATCTCCTCCAACTCTGATTCAGTCAGACTTCCAGAAGTTAGGAGATATCGCTTCTGGTCTGCCAAACGCTGCTCCAGCACGTGGTAATAACAAAACATCACTTCTCTATTCATTTGTCGCGTCCATTTCCGTCGTCTTGTTGCATTGCCGTTCCTGTTAGCCGAAACACAAGATTTGCTAGGAACGGTGGGCATCACAGTAGTCTCGTCAGTGGGATTTGAAGCCAAATTCAAATCAGACGCCGCACGACAGATGGTTCGACCAGTTGCCCTACACCCAGAACTATTCCTGGTCTTCTGAACAGCTCCAGTGATTCCAGATGCCGACTTTTTGAGCCCTGTCCTGGATTCCCGACAAGGAACGCGCTCCTCAGCTAGCTCTGAGACGAGCGATACAGCTAGACGTTCATCTTCCATCAATATCTATTATTATTATTATTATTATTATTATTATTATTACTACTGTTTACTGCAAATATTTTAGCAACAAGGGGTATTTAAACTGCACAAGGCTGCACTACAAATGGTTTCGATTTATGTTTTTAATTGCAAGAGTTATTGTTGTCTAGCTAGGAATCTGTTTGATAATGGAGATGGCAGGTGATGTTAAGCATGTCCTAAGAGAAATGTGCACTGATCTTTAGGTCTAGGTAGAATTTGACTGTTTATTAGCCCGATGCATGCATGCATGCGCTAGGCTTATGGTAATGCCTCTGTAAACCTAGGAACGACTGGACAATTGGAATGCAGGGCATACATGCACTAGGGTTACAGTAATATAATAATAATATACTTCTTTCACACCAGATTCTGGTGCAGTTCTGTAGTACCTCGATCTGTAATGCCTCGATCTGTAGGCCGTTTCTTTTGAGTGGGTGTAATTCATGATCTCAGCCTTGACAGACACGGAAGTCAGTTAGTGCCAGTGGTATATCAAGGGTTATTCTAGGTTTTGTGATGTATTGAAAGTCATTTACTAAATTGTGATATCTTGATGTCTCATACTGTTCTTATCAATGGCTTTGGGAAGGGTATTGCTAACAGATGGCCTTAAAGAATTTGTACCTGTGCTGGAACAGGAATTGGCTGGATTTGGTTTGTTTCTGGTGTGCTGGTGTGCTTACAGGTGGTGATACGAGTTTGAAACTGCAATTGTGAGTCAGAGATATGAGGGGAAATCAATGTGTGTGACTTGTTTACTACTGTGAGGGATCAAGGAAGTGCTAAGAAATTTAGACAAGAGCAATAGACTAAAACTAATTTGTTTATGGGAATCTGTTTCTACAGAAGTGGTAGCGATAACCCTAGAGTCACATTCTTATACTTACTTTGCCACTACTGTTTACATTAATGGTACCATAGTGATGCAAAGGACCATAGCATGTACAGTTGATAGTTGTGTCTGCTTTCTGCTTTGTGGTTGGGGTGATGATATCTCAATATGCTTCAAGGTAGCATTGAAGTTACAATTCTTGCTGTATCAGCTAGAGAGCTAAGTAGATTTGGCAAAGCAAGATGTGTTGGGAATATGTTGTTTTGCCTACTTCTGCATCTGTTGTCGTTTTCCTTCATCCTATCTTGTTGATCACTGGTGTCATTAGGCTTGATATCAGTGTGTGAGATTAGGTTATCTTATTGTCTGATGAAATGAAAGCATTAGGGTAGTGGTTTTACTTCAACATGCGCTGCTTTTCTTTTATCTTTTGTTGAAGTCCCAGCAACAAAATATGATGATAAATCAAATTAGGAAAGCTTTGAGTGAAAGACAATGAGTGAGACTACTCTTTCTAGTCTGCTAGATTGGATGGTAGTATGGTCTGCATGTATAAGAATGTCATGCACGTAGACAATGAGAGTTGACTCTAGCCTACAATGACATTGCTGTTTACATTTACTGTGATGCATTTAGATCTGGTGTGACCAACAGTATGGAAGTGGATTAGGGTACTCTAAGACTTTCTCTTGATAAGCTCTGTTCTTCTGGGGAACACAATTTCAATATTGAGTTAGTGATAGGCAGTCAGTCTAGTGTCTCACCACCATGTATCTAGCAATCATGACAACCTGCTAAGATAAACTCGTGGTTTGCATTATGTGTAGACTCCAGGACCTGGCACATACAATGCAGCAAATCCCAACGTGTACAAGTTTCGGAATCCTCTATACTCTATCTCTGCCAGGAATGCCTTACCTTCTGACTCTACAAGGAAACCTGGTCCTGGAGCTCATTATCCCGAGAAGGTGAGGAATGGCAATCAACAATCAAGGTTCTGTTTGAGATTCCTATTATATGTTCATATTAGGTGTTTATCACCAGACGTCTTGCCCCACAATTTTCTTTTGGAATCCGCCACTCTGACTACAAAGCTCCTATATTGGATGTTGCTGATGTCTGATGTTCTACAGTTTTTGTGACAGGTTTTATTCCTAATGTATGTAAGACTTATAGGAAGCTAGAATATCTGATCTTTATTCGTTTATAGTACAGCAATAGGGTTTTTGTATGAGAAACATTGCTGCTGCTGCTACTACTTTTCTCCTTATTTACTGTTGTGGAAAAAGAGTGCTGAGATGATATGTACTACCGATGTTGATAGATATTTAATTAAATAACACGATCTATGCTATATGTGCTTGCACTTGCTTTGTACACAGAGAGATCATATTGTGGCAGTCAACTGATTTTTAATCTAATTAAATGAGTAGGGCTGTTGTAAGGTCTATAGAAGATGTGTTAAACACTTATTCTGAATAACGTCATTTTTTTGTGCAATGGGGCTTTAGTTTTTAGATACCAATTACTTATTTGAATTATTTCAATGTCCAGCTGCTAGAGCTGACTGATCCTATAGAGTTTTAGTGTACTTTAGTATTGGTTGATTGTATAAGTGTACGACGTTTTTCTTAGTTATAATGATTTCCTACTAACAAGTTGTCTTTATATCTTATCATCTTTTTATAACACCTACACCTAGTTAAGATTCTTAGCTTACACTTTAATTAAATAATTATTTTAGTAATTAATTGCATTCCATGTTTAGCATAACACAGAGTGGGCATCTTGTAGAGATTGCCCCGTGAATTTGTGGTTATATGTTGGGAGTGCGCACAACGTGTGTCAATTAGGTATCCCAGTAGTTGCCAAACCGGAAATCCGAGACTAAAACGTTCTTGATTTTGTTATGACGTCCGCGCTTTGGTTACGTGTTTGTCAATGGTGAAAGAAAAAAGATGAACGTTGGTTACAAGGTCACGTGCGGTGGTGTTGATAATAGCTCATGTTTACTACAATTAATTGTACTATCGCACTTGGAGTCGGCAAACAGCCGCGTGTAAATCATTTATAATGAAGCAATCTCGACGTCAAGTTGTCAAGTTGACCTCGCTCGTTACAATGCAGCTGCAGCTTCTTTTCCTGCTAGTGACAGGTAATAATGGAGATCCACGCTGTACGAAATAGTTGACGTAGAGTGTGCAAGTTTCAGTGTGTCTGGCAACCACCCGGGCGAGCTTGTCTATATGGCCACGAGGCTGGTATGTCCAGACTGCGAACAAAGATCGGGAAATCCGCTTTCAATGTTTGGGAGGGGGTTCTGGAGTAATATGGTCGTTCAAAGGCGGTAGTCTCACGACTAGCAGTTCTTGCAATGAGCGAAGTGCCAGGACGGTGTGCGGCCCTTTACTACGGATACGAAGATTTCAACTCTCGTATGCTGGAATGTACACTTGCAAAGACCCAGCAACAAATAGTGAAGTTCACGTGCACTTAGGAGGTAACCACAGACAGCAATTTTTAAATATCTCGTTAGCTAATTGATGTGTGTATGTGTGTGTATTAGCTCAGCCCGAGTTTGTTAGTCCCCAGTTGAGCATTGTTACTGTTGAAGTCGGTCATACTGCACGTTTGGAGTGCTTGCTAGCGCCTGACGTTTATCCTCGTGCGTCAGTGGTGTGGCAGAGACGAGTGAATGGGGTTAGACGCAGCGTGTTTACTGGGGAATGGTACAGTGTGGGTGCGGCTAGATTGGAGGACGCTGGGGAGTATGTTTGTACTGCTAGGAACAGCCCACACCATCACCGGAGGGCTGCTGAGAAAATGGTCGTTTTGAAAGTGTATGGTGAGAAGGTTTAGTAGGAAATCACACACACACACACACACACACACACACACACACACACACACACACACACACACACACACACACACACACACACACACACACACACACACACACACACCACACACACACCACACACACACACACACACACACACACACACACACACACACACACACACACACACACACACACACACACAGAGACACAGACACACACACACACAGACACACACACACACACACACACACACACACACACACACACACAGACACACACACACACACACACACACACACACACACACACACACACACACACACACACACACCACCACCACCAACACACACACACACACACACACACACACACACACACACACACACCACCACCACCACCAACACACACACACACACACACACACACACACACACACACACACAAACACACACACACACACACACACACAAACACACACACACACACACACACACACACACACACACACACACACACACACACCACCACCAACACACACACACACACACACACACACACACACACACACACACACACACACACACACCACCACCACCACCACCACCACCACCACCACCACCTTACAGGTGGTCTGTTTTGCAGTTCCCAGTTCGTGCAGTTTTGTAAGATCTTTCATTGGGAAGAGCAATCTCACTGTGACTCTAAGACTATCTGGCACATTGGATGTTGGCTTTACTACAGCTTCTCCTTGGTATAAGCTGCCCGATCATGCTACAGGACTTGTGGCAGTGACAGGACCTCTTGATGGCATCAGTGGAGCAACCAAACAAGCCATTGGTCTTCTAACACAAGTTCTCACACAGACAAAGTACTCACCACCTGCACGAACTTGCATCATAGACATTGGTAGGAACTATAATATTACAGTTACTACCAGCGTCATGCACTAAAAGTCAATACAAAGTTTGTGTTGGTCTTTCTTTTAGAGCTACCAGACAAAAGGCTAAAAACTTGTCTTCTCCTTTGGTTTGCTCCAAACGTCTCCTTCTGTAGATTGAAGCCATCATTTAATGTTCAAGTGTGCATGTCATAAACCTATTTTGTCTAATTAAGTTGAAAAATAGAGTGTACAATGTGATTAGGCGGAAGCGGTTATACAGCAGCTTGTTGCGGACATGCACAATCAGTCGAAATGCCACTACACTGGAGATCTTCACGCAGTCTTTGTAGAAACGGATGGGCCATGCTCACCCTTGAAGATGGGCGTTACCATAAAAAGTGACCGTCTAACTCTGTCGTGCCAGAGTTCTGCCAGAGTCGACGCAATGTTACTTAGCTGGACTTCCACGTACGGAAAGGTTCGCATGCTGAGTGTTGACACTACTCGGAGTTCGAATGGAACTAGGACGTATTGCATGATAGACAATGAGGTATCGGACAGAGACAATGCTCTATGCCACGATGTGGTCTACTGCTACGTCAACTCTGGAAGAAGAAATCGAGTTGTCTGTCGATCTCCGAAAGGTTTTTATCGGAGAAACAAGCAATTGCAGCAAGTTGGCACCAGATCTCTTGATCATCATTTGTCTTCAAAGAGCTTACAATCATTCTGCAGTTTTTCTGTGGGTCATTGAATAAATATCTGATATCTACTTGCCATATACACAGTACATATTATGTGGTCAGTGGAAAGTGTCCGGGGTCTAATAGATGCTTAGCCAGTGGATGGTAAATTAATTAAAATTTTAACTTACAGACTCGGTTTCCTAATTGATCAAATACAGAGTTTTTGAACATTTAGCAATCTGTATAATAGCTTCAGGGCGTATAATTAAACATTACGTATGCTAAACAACTGTGTAGGCGGATTTCCTTCGTGGCTCGACTTCCCAGACCCATGTAGCGCCAATTGAAATCGGCCTCCACGCTACGCACACCCTGAGATGGAGCGCCAAAGCACTTCTGATAAGAACACAAGCACTAACTTGTAAACTTGCAAGAAATTTGATTCTAGTACGCTGTAAGTAAGCTAACCATCTCGCTCCTACGCACACAGCACGTGCTCGAGTCTCTAGCTACAGTACAGTCTAGACCCCACTTCCTCGGTCATCTGTAGCATTCTAGTAGGAATGAGCCCATCTGTATCTAGACGATTGTAAATCGTTCAAGAGATGGACGGGCGACTAGACGGTAAACTGCTGGATGCGGCAGCCGTAGTAAAAACCGACGTTCCGCCTCTGGAGACCGCCTACGCGTTGTGTGTACGGTAAGTAAACACGGGCAAGACTCGGAAGGTCGGTCACCGCCCGCTAATGCGTAGAATCGGTGAAACACGACATTTAGCTACAGTGTTGTGAGTGGAGAGGAGCGTGTGCAACGGTTGACATGACGCTAGCGCTGCACGCCAGAATGCGGTGTCAGCATGGTCTCCTTGTGTTGCTGTGTGTTTGTGTGGCAGCGCGTAGTCTCGAATACAACTTGCCAGAGCGGCCGCTCATCAGTCAAAGACCATCGGTGCCGAGACGCCAACTCCTGCGTAAGTTGAATGGTGCAAAGCGCATGCTTAGTGTACTTTTAGACAGTTTTTGGAGATATGCACGCGAGTGGACGATACCAGCGCAGACTGTCTCGTCTAGCATTTGCGCGGTTGGCTATCATGCAAATCCCAGTTGTTCATGAATTGATTTAGCGCCTAGAGCTTCCTGTAGATCCAAACTCAGGTCCACAGCTCTGCTAGTTGGTGCTGCGCATGCGTCTTTTTTTACTTGTTTTGTCGTCAGGTACGTGCGGTCTCTCCGGTTCGCTTCATCGTCGTCGAGGCTCCGATGGATTGCCCATGTCGTATGTCAGTCCTGGACAAAGCTTGCGTTTGAAATGTCGGTGTCCAGAGGCTCTAGGGGACGAGAACGTTTGGTGGAGCATCAAGAGACCAACAGGCGAAGTTGTTACGTTACCCGAGATAAGCACTCATGCCAGAGTAGAAGTCGACAATGTATGGCAATCGACATCAAGTATCAACCTTACCGTGTTATCTGAAAATGAGCAAGGGACGTTGTGTTGTCATAAGAGATGGGCGTGGCCTGGGTGTGTTGTTCTCACACCGGATGGCGGATGGAACACGGTGCAAGTAGTAATGAGAGCTCAACAGGATGAGATTGGTTTGAGTAACAGGCAGGAACAGATTTACGATGTTTACTGCACTTTGATAACATTGACAAACAAGATGTTGTATGGTTCGATGAGGCTGCTGGTGGATGGCGAGGAGAGAGAGTTGCAGTCTGTTCAGATTGTGAAGAGCGACGATTACTATCGTGCCACGAGGTTTGAGAAAAGATATTGGTCGGAGGAGCTTATTTACGATGGAAATCGACTGAAATGTCGTTGGATTAGTGCTAGAGGCACTACAATCTTCTCGACTGAAATTACTGTGCAGATCCCTGTTGACAGTGAAGGTCCTCCTTCCCACGTGAGCCAAATTATTTCATCTACTCCTTTTTCACATGTTTTGACCAAGGCATACGAGTCGGATGATGAAGATATTGGATACAGCAGCAGTGGAGAAAAGAAATACAGTGGCAACGGTGTAGAGAAAGACAGTGGTAGTGGAGAAGAGACAGACAGTAGCAGTGGAGAAGACACAGACAGCGGCAGCGGAGAAGAGACAGAGAGTGGTAGTGGAGAGGAGACAGAGAGTGGCAGTGGAGAGGAGACAGAGAGGGGCAGTGGAGACGAGACAGAGAGTGGCAGTGGAGACGAGACAGAGAGTGGCAGTGGAGAGGAGACAGAGAGTAGCAGTGGAGAAGCAAATCAAGGTGGGTTTGTGGAGGACTCCGAATCTCCTTCTTCGTATGTGAGCGAACTTACACCATCTGCTAGTACTCTACTTGTACCAACCAAGGCATACAATGAGGGTATTGAAGAAGTAAATGACAAAGGAGATGGAGAAGTCTTAAAGGACAATCACCAATCGTCATTGTTGGTATCATCTACTCTTGCCATACAAACAACATCAATAGTAACTATTCAGTCTTCTGACAGAACTTTAGTATCTCTGTCCTCTAGCGCAGCTGCTTTTACGTATTCTTCAAATGGCTTGACTTCAAGTTTTACTGTTGAAGCAACACCAACACCAATCTACTCTACTGCTATTGCAGTACACGAAGTGAAGGTTCCTGGAAACGAAAGTCAAACCGGGCTAAGTGTTTCAGAAGAAGGGAACACACATGGTAATTAATTTAATGTTATTGCTTAGCAATGGAAGATGTATATCTGGTTGTTCTTCTAGATTCTACACGACAACTGATTGTTATTGGGTCTGTGCTAGGAACTGTTGCCATTGTGTGCAGCATCATTGTGTTAGTTGTCGTTATTCAACGAGTCTCGTCTAGGCGGCAGAAGAAAGATTCTATTCTAGTAAAGGACAAACAAGTATGTGTACAACGGGAAGTAAAGGAAGAGGTGCAAGTGATGGAAGTAGAAGCTGTTGATAAGAACAAAGACTCTTCTCTTCTCGTCGAAATGAGAACACTTGGAGACGCTCTGCAAGCTGTTGAAGTCAACATTCAGGCATTCGCCTACTCTCCAGACATGAGAGCTCATGGAGTTTTGTTCAACTGGGAAACACCAGCAGAAGAAATGCCACAAGAAGACGAGAACAGTAATTGACAGCGCATTTCAGGTTTTGTGCATACAGACTATTTTGTATACAGTATAGTTAGTAGTTGCAACAAACTGCTTATTATAGTGGATTGTTGAAGTTAGCAAGATTAGGCATTAGCTCAGTGATTGCATTGATTGTATCAGATAGTAGGCACACAACTTCTTACCATCTTTTTGTGTTTGGAGGATTCGAGTATAGCAGCTACATTGAGCACATGTCTTGATTTAGTGTATCCAGTCACCTCAAAATAGACTGCAATTGTAACCTTGTGACTGTATGTATGTTGAGATTCATTGTGATTTAGTCGATCACTCTTGTTGTGTTAATTACCATGAATGTTGTTTGTTCTCAGTAAAGTTAAAGAGAATTAAAGTTATGATAAAATAACGGTAATTTTACTTCATGACTTGCATGACTTGCATTTCATTAGTAACACTAATAGTTCCTTTTACAAATTCGACAGATGACTGATGACGATAGAGAAAATGCGCAGACATGCAGATGTTTCAGATCACTTCTAAATTTAGCTTTATGGGTTAACCTGTAACATTTTAAATTAATTGGCATATATTGTATATTTACTGACAGACAGACAGACAGACAGACAAAGACAAAAAGTAGCTACGGTCCTGGGAGACCAGGGCATGTTATGAATTTAGTCTGTAGTAAAGGGCCGGTCACTTAAGTATAGGGATAGCAAAATTTGCTGATGTCCGCATAGTTTGATGCGACCCCTGCAAAATATGCCTGCTAAAAACTTCTGGCCCTCACTGTTTGTTAACTTAAGATGACCCCCATACATGTGCATATATAGCCTTGTCCCCAGACTCACGTGAGCCTGGCAGTGTCCGGTTCCGGTATGACACTTTTAGCCTCCCCATGATGCTAAAAGTGTCATACAGGAACTGAACACTGCCAGGCTCACGTGAGTCTGGGAACGAGGCTATGGGTATACTGTATACGCAGTATATGGATGTACAATAAAAAGTAGTCTGTTTCAGTTTTCTATAGTGCAGCCTATAGGTATGATTACTAAAGTTGGTTATTTCCATTCAACCCACTGACAGAACAAGTAAAGCAAGAATTGCCGCTTTCAGCAATGCAAGTGTGAAAGTCCTAGCTTAGAAGTAAAGAAGTTAGATATACTGTTTTATCATACAATTTTATAGTATAAAAACCCTGAAAAATTATGACCCCCCAACAGATGACCCAAATGCTTAGTGACCCTGAAAATCACTGAATTTCAAACTTATGGCCCCACAGTAAATTTTCAGCCCCTGACACTTATAATTAATAATAAATGGAGTCTTTCTAACGCGTTAAATATACTTTATTTAACCCTGACTGAATTGTTCATAACACGTTCATCCTAGGAGCACGTTCATCCACCATGACCCTGAGTTTGCTACGTACTATAGACATTCTCATAAGGAAGACTTGCATCAATACTAGAACAAGTGACAGAAATTGTCACAAACGTGTCGTTAAAAGTTGAATGGATTAGGTAAACTTGTCGACATGACATGATGACACTAAGTTAACATATCTTCATGCTGCCCACTAGAGTAGATTTTTACATGTGCATGGTAAATTTTTATTTAGCGTTAGTTCTTGCTGGTACACATGCAGTACTGCTTACAACTTACAACTTGCATATTGTTGCAAACTTTCGAAACCTGTTTATAAATTGCTGTGTGTTAGATTTATGCTTTGTTAGATCCATGCTTTGTAGCCGCCCCCATGCACTACTAATCTGCATGTTCTCACTTCTAAACATGATAAAGTGGGACAAGAATGGTAAAATCAGGAATGTAGTGTCATCAAGGTGTGTGTCTGGTGTGTGTGGAGGATGAAGGTAAACATAAGTTTGTGATTGAACAATTTTATTCGAATGAAGACAGCAAATGGCGTTTCCTCACAGTTCCACCAAGCGAACTATTGGATAACGAATTTATTATTAATAGTTTTAATTAATTATTATTAATTAATTAGTATTAGAATTAGTATTACGAGATAAATTAAATGATAATAATATACAGCAAAACAGGTCACACACACACACACACACACACACACACACACACACACACACACACGCGCGCGCGCGCGCGCGCGCACAGACAGACAGACAGACAGACAGACAGACGGGTAGAGTTTTAGTTTGGTAGAGATTTTGTGCGAATGGGGCAGTAGAGTAGCTTAGTTGTGTTGATTGTAGATTTCAATTTTGAAAATACATGTATTGGACAGACAGACAGACAGACAGACGGGTAGAGTTTTAGTTTGGTAGAGATTTTGTGCGAATGGGGCAGTAGAGTAGCTTAGTTGTGTTGATTGTAGATTTCAATTTTGAAAATATATGTATTGGACAGACAGACAGACAGACAGACGGGTAGAGTTTTAGTTTGGTAGAGATTTTGTGCGAATGGGGCAGTAGAGTAGCTTAGTTGTGTTGATTGTAGATTTCAATTTTGAAAATATATGTATTGGACAGACAGACAGACAGACAGACAGACAGACAGACAGACAGACACACAGATCCTGGATGTTGAACGGTTGGAAGTAAGAAAAGGAAAGATCTGTTTTTACTTCTTTTTGCTCATGTCTGAGACTTTCTCGGAACGGGAGAATTGCCCTGTCCGTTCGTGTTTGTTTGAAGGATCTTTACAGCGAGTTTTGAATCACATTCGCCAAAGTCACAACTCTGATGACCTACCGCATTGCTTCGTCACACGCTTGGGCCTTCAGCGCTGTCAATTCTGCCAAAAATGGTTCGCTAAATTAACTCAACATCTGGTGCAATGCAAATTCGTTCGAAATCTAGTAAGGAAAAGCCTACTGTCGTTTCTCAATCTGTTTCGGTTTTATCACCTACAGCAGATGTTGATGTTGCTGTGGCAACGGATGCGAATGACGTCAAGCCGGGTCTTATCTCATCGACGCGTACGTCGTTGGAATCTGCGGCATGGCGATATGTTCGATAGACGACATTCGACATGCAACGCCACCTAGATCTGTCCAAGTCATCAAATCTCGTTTTCTAGATTGTTGTGGACCGGTCCTAGCTAGGATTAGTGAATACCCTGGTGATGAAGATGCGTGGAAATTGCTTTTTCTGCTTCCTAGGATGCTGTTGTCTCCTCCCGCAAGAGGTGGGAAAACGAAGAATAAGTGTATTATTGGAGCATATGATGATTTCAAGAACTTCAGATCCCAAGACCAGCCAGATGATGTCATCTGAAGGTAGAAAGGATCTAAAGATCTAACCAGGAAGTCAGCGCTCCGTTTGATCAGATGTGGTGAACTATCCAAAGCAGCACGAGTTCTCACAAGTTCTGGCTTGGCACTAGCAACAAAGGAGACTACTAAAAAGCTTGCGGCAAAACACCCTAGGAGGTCCTCAGTAATTGAAGAGCATTTAGCTGATCGTTTTATTGAGTCTCCTGTAGAGTTGTCATCACATCAATTCATTACCAACATGAAGAAAGCTCCTAAAGGATCAGGATGTGGACCCAGTGGCTGGAGGTATGAATATCTTCGAGTTTTGATATCTGACTCATTCACAACTGAGAATCTTTTCAGAGTTTGCTCTATTATTGCAGCTGGCTTAGTTCCTGAACCAATAACAAAGCTATTGTGTGCAGCTCGTCTTATTGCTCTGTCTAAGTCTTCAGGAGATGTGAGGCCCATTGCGATAGGTGAAGTGTTTCGACGAATAACTGCAAAGACTATCTGTTCTCAATACAAGGACTCTTTTAGTAAATTCTTTGCTCCTTTACAGCATGGCATTGCCACAGATGGTGGAGCCGATCTTTTGGTTCATCATGTTCAGTTGCTGCTAGATTCTCATAAAGATTGGGTGGTCATGAAGACTGATGCCAAGAATGCCTTCAATGCTGTTAAAAGGTCTCATCTACTTACTCAGGTCTCAAAACACTTTCCTGAGATGTTTCCCATGTCAACCAAATGTACGCAGGCTTTGGTCCCCTTATCTACTTGCAAGGAGACAGCCCTGTCATACTGTCTTCTGAAGAAGGCATACATCAAGGGGATCCTTTGGGTCCAGTTTTGTTTGCTACTGCAATTCAGGAATTGTTGACCAAATTGCAGAATGATCATCCTTGTGTAGTGGTCTTGGCATATCTAGAT
>NC_085095.1:2516281-2521281 GCF_963422355.1 Corticium candelabrum
ACACACAGACACACAGACACACACACAGACACAGACACAGACACAGACACACACACACACACACACACACACACACACACACACACACACACACACACACACACACACACACACACACACACAGACACAGACACACAGACACACACACACACACAGACACACACACACACAGACACAGACACACACACACACACACACACACACACACACACACACACACACACACACACACACACACACAGACACACAGACACACAGACACACAGACACACAGACACACAGACACACAGACACACAGACACACACAACTACAAGCACATGCGCTCGTAGCTCTAAAGCAAGTAGAACACAGCTTCATTTACTGGTTAATAACTAAAATTATCAAAAAATAGCATCTTGCATCGTGATAACAGTACAAGTACTATAGTTGAGCTGTGAATTGATCAATTTTAGAAAGTCTCCGAATCCAAGCTAAAGTTAATACAAAAAGTGAAGCACATACAACAATTCGCTGTATTAGCCATTCAATCAATTAGAATTGTTACTGTTCCTCATCAGAAGCTTCTCAAATAATCTTCAAAACAAGTGTAGTCACTGTCTGTACCATCCGGAATGATTCTTCCTTCTTCTATCTCAATCATGTATCTGTGAACAGGGTCTTGAACCTTAGTAATACAACAGTAGAATGACAACAGGCGACGATCTGGGCGGCCGGTCAAAGCCATCTCGTTAATAAAGCGATTTTCGTCACGTAATTTCAAAAATTCAGTAAAACATGATGATGACACAAATGAGCAACCTCCACTAACTCCACTCATTTTCATATCTTCATTCTCAGAAACGTGATGACACCATGCGCCGACAACTTTAGCAATAGCATCTTCTGTGTCCAATCTCATTCTGCTTGATGCCATAAAACGGCCACCTACACACATTATATTCTTAGTAGGTATTAATAAGTAACTGCCTCTTCAAACAGCCACGAGTAGTTGCACCCGGAGTGCCAGTAAAGGTTTGCTACATAGATGAGGTCAGATTTCTAAATTCCATATTTTTAACTGCATTAGAGTCAGAGCACCACATCAATTAAAAAAGACACTGCTGCTGTGAGAAGATCATGCTACAGAACTTATGATGACAACAAACTCGTTTTACGATGTGAAATCATATGCTATCTTCATCATGGGACATGCATCAGTTTACTCCTAACTGCAAGTGACTGAGTTCTGATTTGTCATTGAACAATATACATTCCTCTGGCCTCACGAAGTCAGATACAAACACACAAAATACAAATATCAATACATTATGCATCTAGTTTCATTACACCACAGTCTCTGTATATACAGGTCTGTACTGTATAGTATAAACCAGAGACCTATATATATATATATATATATATATATATATATATATATATATATATATATATATATATATATATTATATGACTCTGGTATATACCAGAGCTGTAGAGATAGACGGCTCTGGTACAAACGTATGATCCTAACAATCCCATGACTCTAGGAAATTGCGTATGCAGACCCACAGTCCTGTGTGTACATATCCAATTAAAACTTCTAACTGCCAGACCCATTTATTAAATGGCATTAAAATTAATACAGTATCTATACTTACCAGCCAACACCACGTTGCTCGTGAGAACTGAACGAATGTGCTCATCACCCTCACTTGCAGATTCAATAACTTGACCTACAGCTTCTGCCACATCATCTGCAGAAGCGCTAACATCCAGACTTGTAGTACAAGACGACATTATGGATCCATTCCAAGCAGCAGATACAGATGCCGTTTCATGTCCCAAATTCACAACAACACCACAGCTCAAACCATGACTAGTCGAAGCAGCAAAGCAAACAAGTGCAAACACTGAGTCAAATGTATTCAATAAAACACATTTATTTACCTGTACAGTGTTGCAACAGTTGCACTCAAGAAGCAAATGCTGGGTGCACAAAACACAGATATCAAACTTGTGCTCAACGTTTTCTATGTTGAATCATCCCATCCAACAGCAGGCTCCAATATTACAACTAAATTCACTATGCATCAACATCATTATACATTCGTATCATTTAGCACACTAACTTGGATAGCAATTTGATTTCAGGGTATATTCAGAGTAGAAATGAATCATTATTTTAGGTAAAAAGTCTATTCCTGACTCGGTAAAACGCCCATTTTCTATGAGTCTAACAAGATGATCAGGAAATCGAGCTCTAGCCTCGGCACCACTGTAGAAGCGCTCAAAGTCTGTTCGCCTCATATGAAGATCAAAAATTCCATTGACCTATGTATGATCAAACAAAACCTGTTAAATATCTATACATAATACTATGTGACGCAGGTAAGAAGCTACCTTTGCAATAACTGATTCACGTTTAAGAAACTTGGGTTTTCGTGTTTTCAAAGTTACAATTCCACACTTTACGGAATGACTCCCCAAATCATACACAACAGCTCTGTGTTCCTTAGCGTTGATGGCTCGTTGCTTGTAGCAACCATGCCAATCCTTTGTAAATGCACTTGGCATCTAGTACAGTAGAAATAAAGTTGAAGTGCCACCATAATTAAGAAATCATATCATACATTACGCCGCCAGATTACCACTTATTATTTGCCTTACATGCCATTCATTCACACAATTAGTAAAATTATGTACATAAATTTGAAATGTGTATCTTATATAATTCTTTAACAATAAATTACTATAGTGTTTTCTACCCACCTTGTGTTTACCTGCATATGAAAACTTCTCCACATTAACACCTATTGGCCATCGTAATCGATACAAATCAAACCACAGTTGTCCATCCATTGATACATCACACCAATCCTATATATTATTATTCATATCAAATCATTAAACATTGATATACAAAATTGCAATACCTTGCAGACTCTCATACATCCGCACAAATCAGAAGGTTGGAGATATGAGAACACATAAACATATAACTCGTAAGGAAGAGCCCATGTACTAAGTGCTTCTGCATCTGCTCCAACTGACTGTTGAGCCTCAATTTGAAGTTTCAATGCTTTCAAATAGCTATCTGTAAAACCCGAGGTATCACCAGCTATAAACATTCACACTCATAAAAATGATGAGTGAGCCATTGTGATGTGTAGTACACTACCTTGCTCTAGATCATGTGATTTTACATATAAAGCCAATGTCTCAACATAGCTCTCATCGCTTTTATAAGACAAATGATCAGGAATCATCTCTGTGTCAACACGATAAAACATGATCTCTGTTCTAATAATATATTTTGTCCCAGTGATCACTTGTGTTCCTTCATGAAGAGTATCATGATTGAACACCAATGCTAAACCTTGTCTAGGAGTCACAGTGTACACAACTTGGCCAGTGGCAGGCGATAAGAATTTTGTGTGACCACCTTCATAGCCATCATTCAAGTAGATAACCACTGTGTACACTGAGCTCTCATCCTCACGAGGAACCCATGGTCCATCTAAGTGAGGACTAAAATGTCCACCAGGTCTACAAAGAAAAGACATATTTATCAGCAAATTGTCCACACTGACCATGCAACAGAGTGTAACATTTGAAAATTGTTAGATAATTATTTGCCATCTAAATTATACAAAAAACTAAACAGACTAAAAACAAAGAGTGCTATTCAATCAATTATCTACTCCCCAAGATTCATTTCATACTCATATTTTCCAAATTTGAAGCATTCGTTAAGTCTGCGCGGTTTCCAAGTGCCCTGATTACCAAATCCCACTGGTCGAATGCGAAGAATGTCTCTACGCTCCAAGTAAGGCTCCAGACGGCGGTAAATTCCGGCAGCCAGCTCTTCACTAATTGACAACAATCTGTCATTTGAACGATACTCAGTCTCAAACAAATTGGAGAGACTCGAATAGCCAACTCTCTCCGTCTCGTCGACGTAGAAACGACACTCTTCTGCTGTTAACAGGCCATGAAGCAGAAAACAACGACTTCCTGGCAGACTAACATCCTCTCTCGTGATGGTACACCGTCGTTGCGTATTGCTCTGAGAAGTAATGGTCTTGCAATGATTGAGCTGCTTGAAGTTCTTCTGTGACGTGGTTAGCATGGGTCTGATGGTAATTCGCACACCATCAATCTCAACGGTGCGATTTGAGTCATCAGACAACTCATCGGCATCTGTGTCAGCCCTTGTCACTACAGAACATGTATGACGTGTAAATTCTGTCGTTTGAACGAACTAGCTGTTCAACAAAGAAGACAACATCCGAAACCGATGAGAGGGCACAATTGAGTGCTAAAACGCTTCTTTACACTTTGCAAAGAAAGTCAGTGTGTAGCGTTGACAAGGATCGACTTGACGTAATCTAATTCAACTTTACCTAGGTAAAGCAGGGGTGAAGGTTTCAGCTGCTCTGATAGCAAACAAAGTTCCTGCGTTCGGTACAGCTGGTTGTACATACGATGACGTGCTGCACGTCGTGATGGTGCAAGGTCAGGAAATGGTGGATATCAAACCGAGATAGAAACACCTGCTGACGTCCTATTCACAGCCAAATATCAATTTAGAGGTCTTGAAAGAAAAGCACGGGCTGTTCCTGTGCGAGTTGGGAGAATGTGCTCACCACAAAGCTCGAACGTGAATCGTCTGCTAGAAGCGGGTGCATCGAGCCTGTGCAGTTGTGCTTCAAGACACTCAGGAGTTCAAATTCTTACGCTGGGAAGACTAGACATTACCGGAGAGCTAGCAGATGCTAACAGAGTGAGCTTGTGTTAGCAGAGAAATATTCAGCAGTTTCCGTTAATAACCGTTGCTGATTCAAATAAAGAATTGAGAGCCGTGCGGCATTTTCTTCCAACACTCTTATGACATTAGTACCCGCAGACTGCTGCTGCAAAGAAAAAGACTGTCCGACAAAAGGGGCGGTACGGCGGCTCAATGAGCATACGATATCTCTCGTGGAGAGTAGCAAACAAAGAGAGTGGTTACAGTGGTAGT